>NW_027459891.1:0-57637 GCF_025594145.1 Primulina tabacum | reverse complement strand
TCCGTTGGATTTGATGTCTTTACTTGTGAGTGAAAGGTTGAACATGGATGGAAAGAAGAAAGCTGAATTCGTTAGAAGTTTGCATGAGAAGGTCAAGGATAACATCGAGAAGAAGAATTTACAATACACGAAGCAAGCCAACAAGGGAAGGAAAAAGATGATTTTTGAAAAGGGAGATTGGGTGTTGTTGCACTTAAGGAAGGAAAGATTTCCAGAAAAGCGACGTTCAAAACTCTTACCTAGGGGTGATGGACCATTTCAAGTGCTTGAAAAGATCAACGACAATGCCTACAAATTAGGCCTACCAGGTGAGTATAATGTCAGTTCTACTTTTAATGTTAGTGATCTTTCGTTGTTTGATGTAGGAGATGATCAAGATTTGAGGACAAATCCTTTTCAAGAAGGGGAGAATGATGCAAACGTGGTTGATCAAGCACGAAAAAAGCATGGGAGTCGTTGGAGTTGCCCGAAGGACCTATAACGAGGGGACGAAGTAAGAAGTTTAAAGATGCACTACAAGGACTCATGATGAGCTATCAAGGAAGTCCTACAAGTTGGATGTCTAAATTAGAGGAGGTTGGGAATCATGGGAATAATATTGGAGGTTTTTGGAATGTTATTCAAGTGCAATTGCCGAAGGTGGAGCGCACCCGCGCCAGTTCAGGGACTACACTCGCGGTCCATGATAATCAAATTTAAGAGAATATTTCCGAAGCTATAACGCACCCACGGTCAAGCAAGGATCGCACCCGCGGACGGAAAGCGCACCCGCGGTCCTACAATGACCGCACCCGCGGTCCTTTTATTCGAACTTAGCCGAAGCCACACCGCACCCGCGGTCCAGTATGCAGCGCTCCCGCGGTCTATTGTCAACTTTCGTGTCAAAGTTGCTAGTTATCTTTTTTAATGCTTTCTACACTACTTTTTATGGGTTTTATTAATTATATAATTCATTTTAATGACCAAAAACGAGATAATTGAAGTTGATATCAAATACATTGAGTTATCTCAATTTTCAAAGCTTTTAGCTTTGTTCTTCACAAGAAGAAAACCAAATCAAACTTATCAAAGATTTTAACTTTTGTGGCGTTTGTCGATTGTTCTTCGCAAGGATTGTCAAAACAAGTTCTTTGAAGGTTCGTTTGAAATTCAATTGTTTTATCGTTGATATTTGTTGCTAAGTTATAATCGCTTAGAGCTGAATGTATCAACTGATCGATTTCCAACTGATCTGTTTTCTTTATTAGATCAGCTGATTTCAGTTGTTAAGTCCAGTTGCTGAATATAATTGCGCGTATCAATTGGTTCATATTTTGTCAAACGCCGGAATTTAGTTTCCAACAATTTCCCCCTTTATGGTGTTTGACAAAACTAAGTAAATAATAACTGAACGTTTGAACTCATTGTAGATAAAATAAGAGATTGATCAACTGAATAATGGACTACACGAATCTGTTGAGATTTTTCTTCAACGAGAAGATTTCTTTTGTTGTTCTAGAATCTCTTTGATCTCTTCCCCCTTTTTGTTACAAGCGTCTCTAGATTTTCAACTCGTTTGCTGATAACGTCTTGAGTGATGGAGAGACTCTCAGCCAAACCTTTGATCTTCTTAATTGCTTCCATTGATTGAAACAGAGAGTTTAAGGCTTCTTGAATTGCTTTCAGTTTCTCTGAGTTGAATGCCTCACAATGTTCTAGCTTCAGAGAATGTTCTAATTAAGTATGCTGAATCTTGTACAGATCATTAATCACTCTATGTATATCATGCTGAATTTCCTGAATTTCTGCAAAAACAAAATCAAGATCTTTGGCGGAGTTAAGATTTGGCTGATCCGACGCTTCAGCTTCCTGTGAGATTTGATCAAAAACCACCATGGTTCTTTTAGATATCATTGTTTCAGCAATATTCGGTTCTGGAACATCTGTTTCAGTTACTGCCACTTGGACCAGATGAGGTGAAGACTGATGTTGTTCAGCATTTGAGCTTTCCTGCTGAATGTGAGAGTTTGTAGGAACTTCAGCTAGTCATGAACTGATGCTTCTGCTTGATAGTCATATGAGATTCGAGCTGACTCTTTAGTTGGAGGATTGTCAGAAGTAGGCAACATAGCCTCCAGATTCTCAGCAATTTGGTGATCTGGTGATTGAGCAGACATCATTCTTGGATCATTTGGTTCAGAAATGGCGGCCTTAACTGGCTCTTCAGTTAAGATGGTATTCTCTTCAGCTGCTTGATCAGCGGAGTGATCAACTGATAAAGGTTCATTAATAACAGATTCTGTCACCACTGCTTGAATAATTTCATCAATGTTGGCAAAATTCAACTCGGCTTCAGAGTACAGCTGATGTTCCACAGCAGATGATTGTGGTACATCCTGAATTGTTTCTTCAGTTGTAACAATAGTTTGTTCTAGGGTGGCTCTTTTTGCTGAGAGGAGGGTTCTTCTTTTTCTTCTTCAGAGGCTTCCTCAGGAAGAACTAACTCCTGATCCATTTCCCACACTTTTATCTGAGCTTGCAAGCTAGTAAGATCTGTATCTAGCTGAGTGATCACAGCTCGATCATTATAAGCAGTTGGATTGGTGGGAATGTAGTTTGTCTTCAATTTCTCAAGCAGTTGAGATAGCTTCTTAGCTCGAATTTGGTCAAAAAATAGGTTTTCCTCTCCAAAGCCTGAAAAATTATGGCAGCTTTGACCATCTTGAGGACAATTGTTCCAGTTTGATAAACTTGTTCAGCTGGGATTTCTTTTTCAGCTGCTTAACAAAAATCTGAGTTCTGTAAGCGGTCCAGGCATCATAGGATTGAAGTTTTGATGCTGCAAAATTATTAACCTGTTCCCAAACAAGGTCAATATGAGTTTGAATGGAATTGGATGGCCTGGGCTCTTCAATCAATTTGCCCTTGCCTTTTTCAGTACTGAGGATGTGTGGAATTTCCAATCCAGTACGAGTAGTATCCACCAGTTCTATAATCTTTATACCTTTGGGTCTAGCAGGTGCTAGAACAGCAGGACGATTGATATGGATTAGAGGAGCTTTGATCCTAACTGTTTCCTTTGTTGCACCAGCTGAGATTTCTGGTGGGATGATCTTCAGAGGAACTGCTTTGATAGGCTGTTGGGCATCTGAAGATTTCAGCCTTTCAGTAGGAATAGATTCCACTGTGGTTGGTAATTTTGTCCTTTGTGTTCTTGGTTTCTTGGCAACTTTTGGAGAGGGCGTCTTTTCGGAATCGGATTCACTGATAATCAGTTTTCTTTTAACTGTCTTCAGTTGAGCCAATGTCTTGGTCTGTTTAACTGATTTTGGAGCAGCCTGTTGCGTTCCAATCTCCTTTTTGATCTTCACGAACTGATCAGGAGAGATATCTAATTTAGTCTTGGGTGGCAGAACATTCTTCCCATTGAAAATTTTTGTGGGGACCCGGGCTCTAACTCAATTCTTTTTGGGATTAATTGGATATTTGCTAGAAAATGTGGATCAAAATTTTTCTTTTAACATTAAATCAAATGTATATAAATCAAGCACAATAACTTTCTCTCTTTTATTTCCACAAACATAAATACATGTCTTGTTTCATTTCAAAGGTATACAAACTAGTGTTCAATACTACTACACACCACACGTAGTACATGTCTAGTAAGAAACCACTAGTAGTCTTCTTCTATGCCCGTAATCCCCACGCTATCTCGATCTCTCATCTCTGTCGCGACCCAGATCCTGTCCCACCTATCGTTATGCACACATACAGACACAACAACAGCCGGAAACTCCGGTGAGAACAAATCCCAGTATAAAACATGTATACATGCATATACACAATATAAATCATGAACATACTATCATGGATGTAATCAACAACAATACATCTTACAGACTATAAAACATAATCAGAATAAGTCAAGCAATGTAATTCAACTCATATCTTTGACTCAATTCATATCTAATTCTAGGGATCCCGGTGTGAATAAGATGTAACAGGTCTCCCACCTACTCTCCCAATCGGGGCGGCGTTACATCTTATTCCTAAACTTCGGTCCTGTCTGTATCGAATTCTACAATCGGAGTGAATCTTCCCCTATGCTTCGATATCACCGAACGTTTAGAAAATTGGCGTATCTATCAATGACTCTCCTATCTCAGTACATATATATAAATCAATATAAAGTACAAACATAACAAGTATGTGATTTTGGGAAACTCAAATCGAATCTCATTTGAGTTGTATCTTCCCGAATTCACATGAATTATACCTTTCGTTGTCGTACAATCTTTGTCGTAGTCGAAATCTCGATCTCGAAATTACCAATACAAATCTGAAATGGCAAAATCAATGTGCATTCTATTAATCTTCCACTCAATGCAATCCATATATGAATCAATAATCAATCTCGATACAATTCGACGGCATAACAGCGTAATCTTGCGATACCGATAACTCAAACAACAATCAACTAATACAAGGACAATAACATCAACTCATAATCATCACAATTTATATATCAAGATCTCAAAATCTGCATAATCTCATACACATATATGCTGGAAATCTAAACAATCTCATATCATATCCGTTCTTCGATTCGTTTGCAATTCTACGACCATCATAATCATGGGAACACCAAATAGAAATCAAATCTGATTCCTCCCCACATATATATTTCGAACCATGCTGAAAATGAACCATACTTACATCCTTTCGAAGCTGGTGATGAGAGGAACACAAATCTTAACTCGGATTGAAAATCGGATGAATAGATCTTGCACAAACTAGCTTCTAAAATGAAAGAATTTTGCACCTTTCCTGAAATGCTCTCGGTCCTTGCTGCTGAGTTGGTGAGGAAATGAAGGAGACAACACATCATATATGCATGGCAAGGGCAAGTGTCTTATTTTTCACTCAACACGTCGCACCGCCGGTGCGGTAGCTTTTCACCGCGGGTGCGCTAAGCTCTCGGTAGCCCCATCAAAAAAATCAGTAACAGCGACCGCGGGTGCGCTCATTCTTGGACAGCGGGTGCGGTGACCCTACTGTAGCAGCACCACGGGTGCGCTCTGTCTGGCACCGTGGTTGCGGTGTCCCTACTGTAAAAATAGCCAACTCTCTCTCCATCAACCGCGGGTGCGGTATATTTCATAGCGGGGTGCGGTGGCTTTTTCCCTCAAAACACAACTTTCTGCCCTTGCATCGCGGGTGCGGTAGGTATTGCTGTGCAGGCGCGGTCTATACCTCATGCAACACTTCATAATTTCGGTCTATTAACCTACAAATCCTGGGCATTACATTTCTCCCCCTCTTAGATATGAGTTCGTCCTCGAACTCGCATGCAATCAATACAAAGTATATAACAGAAACCATAGCATCAAAACTGAATAAATACTCACATCATGAAAATAGCTCGGGATATCTCTGTCTCATCTCTGATTCTGTCTCCCAAGTCGCTTCTTCAATGCCATGACGACTCCACTGGACTTTCACTAGCGGAATAGTCTTCGTTCTGAGCTGCTTTTCTTTTCGATCCAAAATCTGTAATGTTTGCTCAAAATAACTCAGTGTATCGTCAAGCTCGGCCTCATCATGCTGAATGACATGAGAAGCATCAGGCATGTATCTACGCAGCATCGATACATGAAAAACGTCATGTATCTCATATAAAGAAGGAGGAAGAGCAAGTTGATATGCTCGATCACCAATCTTTTCAAGAATCTCGTATGGACCGATGTATCTAGGAGACAATTTCCCACGCTTGCCAAATCCGACAACGCCTCTGAAGGGAGAAATCTTCAAGAATACTCTGTCCCCTTGTTCAAATACAAGCGGTCTACGTCTGATGTTCGCATACTTGGCTTGTCTATCCTGCGCCATCTTCATTCTCTTCTGAATGATCTTCACCTTCTCAGTCATTTCACAAATCATATCAGGCCCAAGTTCTGGTACATCAGATACATCATCCCAATACAGAGGAGATCTGCACATCTTGCCATATAACGCCTCAAACGGTGCCATCTCGATGCTCGTCTGATAGCTGTTGTTGTACGAGAATTCACAAAGTGGTAGTGAATCTTGCCAACTAGTGCCAAAATCTAGCACTACAGCTCTCAACATATCCTCTAATGTTTGGATAGTCCGCTCTGACTGTCCGTCTGTCTGGGGATGATAAGCAGTGCTCAGATGCAATGTCGTACCTAAAGCCTGCTGCAGACTGTGCCAGAAATGAGAAGTGAATCGTGGATCACGATCTGATACAATCGACTTCGGCACACCATGCAGTCTGACTACCTCTCTGGTATATATCTCGGCCATCTGATCATGTCGGTACGTCATTCTGTACGGAATAAAACAAGCTGATTTGGTCAATCTGTCAATAATGACCCAAATCGCATCATAGCCCCGGGATGATCGTGGTAACTTCGTAATGAAATCCATGGAAATGTAATCCCATTTCCATTCAGGAATAGCTAAACTCTGAAGTAAACCTCCGGGCTTCTTTCTCTCAGCCTTCACCTGTTGGCAATTCAAACACTTAGACACAAACTCTGCAATATCTGACTTCATTTGTCTCCACCAGAATTGTTTTTTCAGATCTTTGTACATCTTCCTGCCACCAGGATGAATACTGAACCGACTACAGTGCGCTTCTGACAATATCTGTTGTTTCAAATCTGAAACATCTGGCACTACAAGACGGTTCCCGCTCGGGCGGTAGAATTTGACCGCTCGAGCGCCGAGGGTTCTGGAAATTTCGCTTCCTCCAATTCATCCTCTACTTGATTGTGATGCAACCCGAACCCCTCGAGCCTTGTTTCCAACCCTTCATTGGTTGGATGAAGGGCAACATTCAACATCTTCAAGCGTCCTCTCGGGATTGGTTCTTGAAACGCATAGTGGCTGGCTAGATTCATATCATACTCCCTTTCTTTAAAAAGATTTGTCCTCAAATCTTGTCTTTCTTAATAGCTAGGAAGATCAACACATTTTATGCCTTTTCCACAATCCTGCAAGTAGAGTTTAACAATGCTCGTGATCGAACCGGCTATTTCATTAAAATAAAATAAACCAACCTTGCACAGATGTACATGAAGTGGTTTATTCAAAATAAAGAATCGCTCATCCTCACTCTTTTGGGCCATATATATAATTTCTTTTTTGTCTGTTTGGCCTCTTTTCCGCACAACTCTTTATTTTCATCGATGGCCATCTCACTCTTTTTATCACTCTTTTTTTCGACCATCTCATTTTCTTTTTCTCTCAACTCATAACAAATTGATTCATCAATACAAATTACATTCGTAGACAGTTGAGCAAAAGAAACAACTTGCACATCATCTAACAACTCACCCTCCACAGCGCAACACTCAATACTCGCATGACACGCAATTGAAGTATCAACATTCAAATCATCCACAAGTTTGGCAAGATTGGAAGTGGAATCCACTACCTTCACATCCTCAATTGGACATTGGCTAATATCATGTCCAAACTCTAGACACCAAATACATTGAATATCACAAGTACTAATTTTTGAAATTTTAGATGTACATTGATATCCACGTTTTGAACTCCTCGTTGGTGTCGCCGTGCTTCTCTCCTCTTTACTCATCCTTCCACTCTCATCCACTCGCCCATACCTTTCACCCAAATGTTTAAATTCTTCCTCCATTCTTTTCCCAAATTCTACCAACAATGACTGAAATTGACTATCAAGCATATTGCACCCCCTTTTTTTGTTTTAAAAAAAAAAAATTTTCGGGTGAACCAGTACGATACAGTACCGTGAACAGTAAATCCGGCGTGAACAGTAATTCCGGCAAAGAACAGTAATCGCGATGATCTGTAACCGCGATGAACAGTAATTCCGCCGCTTTGAATAGTAACTCCGCGTGAACAGTACTTCCGAAGTGAACAGTACCTCCGACAATGAATAGTAAATCCGGCAATGAACAGTGAATCGAGATTTTTTTTTTGTAGATTCAACAAATCCGTAGAAATCGCTACACGATAAATCGGTATTGAAAATCGTACGAAGAATTGAATTGATACGCTTACTTGAATCAAAAACCTTGAGCTCTGATACCCAATGATGTGATCCCGCCCACGAGATCTTTGATTTTTCCCGATCTTTGAAACAAGTAATTATAGGTGTGAAAATAATGACGTGAATCTTTGTACGAACGAATAGCAAACACGATTAAAATCAAATCGCGCCCTCAATTCACTGACGAACAAAGAATCGTTGTTGTCCCGATCTTTTGAATCAAGTGTGTGTTGTGATTTTCACCTCTAAACTATGAAAAGTCTAGCAACAAATAATCACGAGATAAACAACTGAGATTATAATGAACCTTCGAAGAACAAGTCGACGACAATCCGCACAAGCACGATCGACAAACACCACAAAGTTAAAAACTTTGATAAGTTTGATTTTTGAATAACAAAGCGAAGCTTTGAAAAGTTTGAGAGAAAACTCTAAACTTTGATAAAATATCAAATAATGAATCTCAAAAGTTCTTCAAAATTTTGTGCAACATATGTTTATATCAAAAGATAACAAAAAAAATCTAGTTGCCATAATAATTAAAACTCTAACTAGGAAACTAGGATTCTTCCCGAAACTGACTCGCAGCAGTCGCGCCTGGGCGGTAGGATATTACCGCTCGAGCGCCAGGTCTTCTGGCTTGTTCCCGCTCGGGCGGTAGAATTTGACCGCTCGAGCGCCGAGGGTTCTGGAAATTTCGCTTCCTCCAATTCATCCTCTACTTGATTGTGATGCAACCCGAACCCCTCGAGCCTTGTTTCCAACCCTTCATTGGTTGGATGAAGGGCAACATTCAACATCTTCAAGCGTCCTCTCGGGATTGGTTCTTGAAACGCATAGTGGCTGGCTAGATTCATATCATACTCCCTTTCTTTAAAAAGATTTGTCCTCAAATCTTGTCTTTCTTGATAGCTAGGAAGATCAACACATTTTATGCCTTTTCCACAATCCTGCAAGTAGAGTTTAACAATGCTCGGGATCGAACCGGCTATTTCATTAAAATAAAATAAACCAACCTTGCACAGATGTACATGAAGTGGTTTATTCAAAATAAAGAATCGCTCATCCTCACTCTTTTGGGCCATATATATAATTTCTTTTTTTGTCTGTTTGGCCTCTTTTCCGCACAACTCTTTATTTTCATCGATGGCCATCTCACTCTTTTTATCACTCTTTTTTTCGACCATCTCATTTTCTTTTTCTCAACTCATAACAAATTGATTCATCAATACAAATTACATTCGTAGACAGTTGAGCAAAAGAAACAACTTGCACATCATCTAACAACTCACCCTCCACAGCGCAACACTCAATACTCGCATGACACGCAATTGAAGTATCAACATTCAAATCATCCACAAGTTTGGCAAAATTGGAAGTGGAATCCACTACCTTCACATCCTCAATTGGACATTGGCTAATATCATGTCCAAACTCTAGACACCAAATACATTGAATATCACAAGTACTAATTTTTGAAATTTTAGATGTACATTGATATCCACAGTTTGAACTCCTCGTTGTGTCGCCGTGCTTCTCTTCCTCTTTACTCATCCTTCCACTCTCATCCACTCGCCCATACCTTTCACGCAAATGTTAAATTCTTCCTCCTTCTTTTCCCAAATTCTACCAACAATGACTGAAATTGACTATCAAGCATATTGCACCCCCTTTTTTGTTTTAAAAAAAAAAATTTTCGGGTGAAACCGTACGATACAGTACCGTGACAGTAAATCCGGCATGCACAGTAAATCCGGCGTGAACAGTACTCCGGCAAAGAACAGTAATCGCGATGATCTGTAACCGCGATGAACAGTAATTCCGCCGCTTTGAATAGTAACTCCGCGTGAACAGTACTTCCGAGTGAACAGTACCTCCGACAATGAATAGTAATCAGCAATGAACAGTGCATCGAGATTATTTTTTTTTTTAGATTCAACAAATCCCTAAAAAATCGCTACCGATAAATCGGTATTGAATGGATACTCTTACTTGAATCAAAAAACTTGAGCTCTGATACCAAATGATGTGAATCTTTGTATCAAATCAACTTCATCAAAAGATTTATCTTTTGTGGCGTTCGTCAATCGAATATCACGAGGGTTGCCAAGGACGGGTTTCTTTGGAGGTTCTCTTGAACGAGATTGTTTCTATCGTTTCATGAATTGTTGCTAGACCGCGTGATCTAGAGGCGATTTTCACACCTATCAATTACTTGTTTCAAAGATCGGGAAAAATTAAGATCTCGTGGGCGGGATTCACATCAGCTTGCCTTTTCATTCGTACGAGGATTCGTATCAACTACATATTGTAGAATCGAAGTCAGATCAAAGACCAGGTTGATTATGAAATTGTTATGATTTTTCAGAATATATCGGTTGATATTGAACAAATTGGGATTGTTGATTGATTTCTGTGCTGGGACCCGGACGCTAATCATCATCTTAATCATCTTGGGATTTAATTATCAATAAGATAAACAGGGTCTAAATTTTTTTTTTTTTAAAATGCGGGAAGGTAATGGAACAATCTATTATACAAACCAGTATAATAATACAAATCTTGTACACTCATGCCTTCTAGTTCCAAACTAGTCTAAGGTTACTACTAAATTTCAATATTAAACCAAGTCTACAATAAATCCGGAGTCACACTCTAAACTCGTCTTCTCTCATCATCTTCTTGACCCCGATCTTGTCCCCACCTGTTGTCATGCACACATACAAAACAAGACAACAGCCGAATACCTCCGGGTGAGAATAAATCCCAGTAATAAATAATGTATACATGCAGTTAACTGAATTAACATAAAAGCATGAAGTATATTCTTATCACATGTAGCATAATCAAACAACATGTATCAATACCAATCTGTAAATATATCTGAATCGTAATCTACGAAACATAATCAATACAAATCTGTAATTCAAGTTCTAGTCTCGATATCTAAGACTCGACTCATCTGTCATTCTGATCTAGGGATCCTGATCTAATTTAGACTTTGGTATGCTGTATCGAAGTCTACAATAGACGTCGATCTACATCTAAGCTCATTCGATACACCGTAAGTCTAGAGTCTACGCGGTTCTTACATTTCTCCCCCTCTAAGAAATGATTTCGTCCTCGAATCACAAGTAATCAATTCAGATATATCAGAAGAAATGTATACATAGTTTAAATCAAAACTCATCTCAATGAATCTATTCTGAAATCTTAATCTCATGACAAATTCTGTCTTTCAGATAGTCTCTTTGAGGCCCTGTCAACTTACTGTATTTTCAATACTAGAATAGTCTTCATTCTGAAATATCTTTCTTGTACGGATCTGTGATTGTAAATTGGAATAATAATTCAAGAGCATAATATTATAATACCCTCGAAATTCTCTGACAGAATCAATCTCATAATACTGGCTATACAACATCCGTATACCACTCAACGGCTCATACCAAATCAATATCATCCGCTGTATCCAATCTGTTTATTCCCAGTCGAGGATATATTAAATCTTCGGCCCCAAATACCAATCGTCATCATCCGACGTAGGCGTATTAAGTCTGTCTGGTCTGAGCTATCTTCATTTCCTCTTCTGAATTAGCTACATTTTCTTGTCATATCTCTGACCGTATCAACTCCTATCTCCGGTATCTTCGAGATATTATTCTTATACCAAAGAAATCTGCAGTACTCACTGTACAAATATTCGTCTGTAACTATCTCAGTACTCTTCTGATGGCTATTATCATACTATAATTCATAGGATGACACTATGTCATATTAATGGGTGCTAGCATCCAGCACTGCCACTCCCTGGATATCCTCAATATCTGGATAGTACATTCTGGCTATCTGTCAGGCGGTGGATAATATATGAATGAGTTCATGGTATATTCTGCCACAATTACAAACTCAATCAAAATCCAAATCTGATATAATCTACTCCCACATTCTGATCAATCTGACCATTTCTTTGACATCGATCTTTGTCATCTGGTCATGTTTGTACGTCATCTTGTACAAACTAATAGATATAGATTGAAACAATCTGTCATCACAATCATATATATCACACTCTGGAAGTATTGTAGTAATTTCATTACGACTTTATCGAAATTACGGTAGGCTCGAGATTATTAATCTTCATTGATGTGACTATTCGCAAGATATAGTATGCATGACATGTAATGAGAGGCACTGAATGAGATTATGAAGGGTTGCATAAAGTCTAGACCGCACCCGCGCTACGAACAAGACCGCACCCGCGGTTGATGGGCAGAGAGTTGGAGATTAATTACAGAAGTGACCACCGCACCGCGGTGGAAGAAAGTACCGCACCCGCCGCTGCATGGCCAGTAGGGTATGAAAGTGCTACTGGAGGATTGAGCCACCCGCGGTGCTAGACAGACCGCACCCCGGTGTGTACCAGTAGGGGTCAGCGCACCCGCGTTAAAAGACAGAGCGCACCCGTGGTCCAAGCTTCGGGGAAAGTTGATGCATATCAATATCATAGAGCGCACCCGCGGCGCAAAAGTGAGCGCCCCGCGGTACGACGTGCGCGAGAAAGAAATGGGCCACTTGTCCTAGCATGCATGTGTATATATATTACTTCATTCCTTCGGCCATTACAGTGGAAATTAATCCAAAGTTCAGAGGAAAATCCCTGCAAGCTTCTTTGTACTTGAGAAATTTAAGTTTTGAGAAATCCGTCCGTCTGTTTTTGAATCCGACTTCAGTACTGTGTTCCTATCGACGCAGGCTACAACTGGGACGTAAGTTTCAGTTACGTTTAGAATATGATTTGAATTTATGATATTGTCAGAATTGAATATGAATCAGATATGATGTTTTCTGCTACAGTAGACATTGTATAACTGAAGTCAGATTTAAGAATAGACTGTTTATGAATTGTTATGAATTTCAGAGTTGATTTAGTTGAGATTTATATCAGAGTTGTGTTATTATTCAGATTGTGAGTTGTACTGAATTCTGGTATTATATCTTTGATGTTGAGATAGACGGGGTTATCGTGACTGTATTGATATGCCGTCGAACATCAGTAGATGATATTGATCAGCTTCAGTAATGATTTCGATTGTATCGTGATATTATTGATATGAATTAGAGTTGTACTTGTTCAGATATGGATCAGATTATTACCGATTGAGTATTGATCAGAACAGGTCTTGAATTGAGTTATATACTGATATGGTATTTATATGATTGTCATTATCAGATTTGGATATGGACAGATTGGAATACAAGACTTCGTCTTCATCAGACCGAGAAGAGAAAGGTATAAATCGATGTCAATGGGAGATCGACTTGAGTTAGATTTAACTCGAGTTTCCCTAAACCACATACTTGTATGGTATTGTTTTTATACCTTTGTGTTTAATGAGTATGTTTATTCGATTGAATTAGAAGTAGGAAAGCAGAGGAGCTATTAAGTAAGAGTCACTGACAGAGGGGTTAGATTTTGACAGACTAGTCACTGACCCATTGCACATTGTCAAAATAGGCTAGTCTTGGTAGATACGCCAAGGCACTGGACGGTTAGTGTATCGATGTGCTTAAGATACAGAAATTGTTCTTATTGTAGATTATTCGATACAGCTAGACCAAAGTCCAGAAATAAGAACGTACCGCCACTGCGACTGGTAGTAGTAGGTGGGAGACTTGTTACGTTCTTTGTGAAGGGGCCTAAAACTCCTTTCTTGAAAATTTGCGGAAAATTAAAAATTTCTTTTTAAAAAGAACTTAAATGGCCTCATTCATAAAATCACTGGGGAATCAAGTTCAATGTTTAAAATAATAGCAGCGGAAGAGAAATAAAGTTTTGCCAACAACAACGATTTAAAAATATCCAACAACTGATAAAAATTGTTTGCGGAATAACATAACAACTGCTACACTGAGGTCCTCGGGTGCCACTACTGCCGACCTAAGCTGGCTCACTGGTCCCCGCCCTCGGCCCTGGCCTCATCAGTACCTACAACAATCAAGTCTAGTGAGCCTAAAGCTAAGACTCAAGCATGCATAAATCACAGGTAACGAGTAAAAATCTGAATTAAAATATGCATGAGTTAACATATCCTGTCCTGAGGCATACTGAAAATAATCTGTACTGAGCAATTATAATACGTGCATAACTGAACTGGAAACACTGTAAAAATATTTGCTCCTGGAGCCTGTACTGAAATATCTGGTAAAATTTTCTGTTGAGATTATGTTTTACGCCTGTGGCCACTGCACTAAGCTGAACTGATCGGTAACTGGCCTACCGGGGAGGCCTGAAACTGATCTGAGCTGGCCGGTCACTGGCGACCGGGTGGTACCATACTGAACTGATCGGTCACTGGCGGCCGTATAAAATAACACTCCCACATAGTGAATGAACCACAGCCATATCGCATAATCTCAAAATAATTCATTTTCTATTTAATGCACGTAAAATAATTAACTGGCGTAATGAAAATTCCTGTTAATTTTACCAACTGGGTTTGGATTGGATCGTTCCTAGGCTCGCTGCAACCTAACTGTGCCATGAAAAATATGCAATAGCTAAACTTGACCAACTACGCAATTTACGTTCAAAAGATGCGACTATGACGCCTAATGACTTCGCATTTAATCATGACTCCGAGCCAACCTGAATCGACACTGAACCGACGTATAGTCATGATTAAAATACGCTGAAAAATCATAAATATGTTCCTAAAATGATAGGGTCGAAATCTAGGTGGAATGGAGGCCAAAACACGAAACGCACTTTCGAGAGTCAATTTGGCACATTGCACCGTAAATTCTCGTACGACCTCAAAAATGATCCAAATGACAAACGGTCGAAAACATGACCTTTCCTAACTCAATGAGGCACTGTCCAGTCCAAGGCCATGGCTAAAAGCCAACCAAGAACTCGAACGAGCCTCTGAACCGACACAGCAACTTGCTGTAATTTCCAGCAGCTGCGCAACTACAAGACTTGTGTTGGTTTCGAGATTATCGGCCATTATGGGAGTGAACCACCGACCAGAGACTCTTACCAACATCCCAAGGAATGATTTGAACCATGGATAAGGGCCCTAGGCCAGCCACAATCCGCATCACACCATAACTCAACCGAAGGGTCCAACCGAGAGCAACGTGCATGCGTGTGTAGTGTTTATGCTATGATCGATGTCTCGTGTCGTTCCAATGGCCATTTGATTGACCATGGCACGATCTAGACATCTAGGAGCATGATATGAACCGTGGCTAAGGGGCCATAGGCCAACCAAGATCCACACCAAGCAAACACAAAACGAAACCAAAAGCTGTCCAACCGAAGTAGCCGAAGGGGTATAGGGGCTGTTGTGATGTTTTTATTAAAACCGATGAACCATGGACCAAGCCACCTTAAGGGCAACTTAGTCACGTCTTAGACTTGCTAGGGAAGTGATCCAACCATGTCTATAGGCCCTTGGGGCAGCCAAGATCAGATCCTTCCCTCCATGACAAGAAACTGAATTTTCGAATAACATTTCTGCACCTATGGGGAGGTTGCTGTCATTCTGAATTTCCAGCAAGCTTGGGGCTGGTTTGAATGGACCAACATGGTCCTAATGCTCCTACTACATGTATACAAGCCGCCTTGGGAGCCTGGAGTCGATCCAATACCTGAAACTCACAAACCAAAGAAATCGTGAAGCTTGCCAAGGAAATCGAAAATTCTGCATGTGTGGTTTCAAAATGTTTTGACTTGGATCTCGATTTTTACTTGAATAACATGATCATGTACTGAAAAATAAATGATAATATGACTTGATTGAGGTTTGAAAGAAATCTAGACATGCCTGGTTTCGTTTCGAAAGAAAACGAACGAAACGACGACGACGCGGCACGGAGGAGGTGGAGCGCTTCTCTTTTCTACCTTACCTTGCTCTCGATTTTTCTCTCTTCTTTTTGGCTAGGTACCTCACGATTTTTCTACTGAAAATGAGTGTGAATTCACTCTGAATTTTCGAAAAGGAGAGGGGGGGAAAAATGGTTATGAGGGGTGAGGAGAAGGGTGCACAATATGAGGAAGAATCAAGACCCAAGTCCACTCCCCTTTGAATTTTAAATTTTGAATTGATATCAAATGAGTTGGTGGATGCTTCTAGGAGGTAGTGGCCGAAATTTTGCTTATTTTCTAGTCTAGGATATGTCCATTTATTTAATTAAATTGTGCTCCCAAAAATCCTAAAATTATCCTACTAATTACATGCAAAGAATTGGTCAAAGTTGATGAGTTGGAAAATGAATCTTCTAGCAACTAAGGGTGGCCGAAAAATGCATGATAAAATAAAGGGAAATGTTGATTATCTAGTCAACTAATAATCCTTGAAAGCCTTACTAATCCTTTAAATAATTTAGTGAGCTAACCCCTTAATTTAATAACTTAAATGAGTTCATTTCTTAATCACCTCAAATAATTAAATTAAATCCTCAAACCTCCCTTTCTAACTTAAATGAACTTGGTTGCTAGCTAAATTAACTTCTGAAAATATTTCTCGAATCTTAATTCTATCTCAAAACTCCAACTCCGGTCCGGCCTCACTGAAATAACTGAAATGCTAAAAATCAAACTACTGAACTGAAATAATAAATAATTAACTTCAAAAAAAATGCATTTAAAATAATCATGCAATGAAGTCAATTAAATTTAAAAATCTAGAATTATGCATGGCTTATACGTCTACTGATATACGGGTTCTACAATCTTATTCACCGGGATCCCTAGACTAGATTAGAATGAGAGATGAGTCGAGTCTTAGATATTGAGACTAGAATTTGATTTACAGATCCGTATTGATTTATGTTTCGTAGATTACGATTAATGTTTTATTTACAGACTGGTATTGATACATGTTGTTCGATTATGCTACATGTGATAAGATATAATTCATGCTTTATGTTAATTCAGTTAACTGCATGTATACATTATTTATACTGGGATTTATTCTCACCGGAGTATCCGGCTGTTGTCTTGTTTGTATGTGTGCATGACAACAGGTGGGACAAGATCGGGGTCAAGAAGATGATGAGAGATCGAAATTAGAGTGGTGATTCCGGACTTGAATGTAGACTTGGTTTAAAACTTGAAATTTAGTAGTTAAACCTTAGACTAGTTTGAACTAGAAGCATGTTGTACAATGTTTGTATTATTATACTGGTTTGTATAATAGATTGATTCCATTACCTTCCGCATTTTAAAGAAAAAATTTTAGACCCTGTTTATCTTAATTGATAATTAAATCCCAAAGATGATTAAGAAGTTGATTAGCGTCCGGGTCCCTACAACAGGTGGTATCAGAGCGATAGATCGTTTAGACTGAGATAGAAGAGAATGAGCGGGGTAGAGTGAGCTTTCTTTCCTTGCATGTGATGTGATTGCTAGCATGAGATTTATTTTAATGTTGACTTACATTGTGTGTGCTAGCATGACATTATGCTTTACTGCTTTGAAATACATGTTTACCTGATTATCTGATTTGAGTTGGTATTATGTATTATTGAGTATGAATCAGATTTGATTCTTGATCAGCAGTAAGATGATCAGAGAAAGATTGGAACAGATTTGTAGTATTTGATTACTATTGTTTTGATAAGCAGATACCTCCTAGAAGAATTCCAGAAAAGGGTAGTACTTTGACTGAACAGATAGATACATCAGAGACTCAGATGGAAATACAGTTGAAAGAATTTCAGTTATTTCCACCGCCGATTCTGAGTGGTATCGAGACGTCTGATGATTGTGAGCACTGGTTTGATGACATAGAAATACTGTTTGATTTACTTGATTATTCAGATGAGCAGAGAATTAAACTGATATTCCACCATTTACGAGAGACTGCTAGAAGTTGGTGGATTACAAGTAAAAGAATGCTAGAACAGAGAGGTACAGTGATTTCGTGGGAAATATTCCGAACTGAATTTTATCGAAGATTTTTCTCAATGTCGTACCGAGAGGACAAGAAAGCAGAGTTTGAGAATTTGAGACAAGGTCAACTGGATATTGAAGAATATGTTGCTAAATTCTCTACTCTACTGTATTTTGCTCCTCATGTAATTGGGAATGATGAAGCTGTAGCGGACCAGTTCATCAGAGGATTGAACTCGAAGATAGTTGTATTGATGAATATGCAGCGACCTTATCATTTTGCTGATGCCTTGAGTAAGCGAAGAGAGCGGAGGCGAGTCTGATTAGACAACTAAAAAGGGTGTGTGCGATGCAACCCAGACACAGCAATTCCCTCTCTGATTTGATCGCGGCAGTACGAGTGGAAAGCAAGATTTGCTGAAAGCTCGAAAGAAGCCATTCAAGAAGTTAGGGAGCGGACTGAGTGGTTCGTATAGCTCCAGTGGTTCCAGCTCAAGTTATACTGGAGTGTATTGCAGAATTTGCGGAGGGAGACATTCCACAGAGCAATGCCAGGGAGTGACTGGTAGTTGCCATATTTGTAGACAGCCGGGACACTTTGCGAGAGTTTGCTTCAGAGAAATTCCCGAAGATTTTTAGGGAGCAGAAGACCGAGGAACAGACACCGGACACACCTGATGATAGAGTGGCAGGTACTGTTCTTTTATGATTATATTGCATAGGTATTGATATATACTAATGCATTCCCTACGATTATCTTTGACTGAGTTGCATTGAGATATGCTGTATCTGTTGAGTCTGATTGTACTGTAGTATTGATTCCCTTACTTGTTGGGAAAGAAAGATTGATATCAGAGATTTCTGTGAAATATTGTATACTACGGTAAGATGAGAATGAGGTCGAGTTAGATTATGATGCATTTTTATTTCTGATTTGACTGCATTATTGATATTAATATGCTGAACAAGTACAAAAATTATGATAGATTCCTTTCAGGAAAGTATAAGATTCAGACCAAATAGGGTTGATAAACAGAAATTCCACGATGAGATTTCGAATTTGCTTCTGATTGAAAGATAGACTTCAGAATTGAAATGAGATCAGGTACTGTTTGTTTTATTAGAATTCAGTACTGAATGATATTGAATGTGCAGAATGTCACTGAATGAAGTGAAAGAATTGAAAGATCAGTAGAAGAGTACGGACCATGAGTTACATTTGATTTAGTGTTTCTCGGTGGCATATTTCAGTATAATTAGAGATATTCTGATGATTTCATGCTCGTTGTATCTATGACATTTTGATATACTTACAGCATCTGATTGACTGAATAGAATATCTGAAGATTGTATTGAATACTGTGAGAATTGTGATTATTGTATACAGGAATTATTCAGATACGAATCCTGCATGAAACAGATTGTATTCAGAATATGCGATATCTGAAGTTAGTATACCGATTGATTTTGACACAGTTGAGATCAGAATCAGTGACTGAGAATAATACCGATATCAGAAATGTCAGAAATGTCAGAAATTTATGTTTGCTCTGAATTGACAGATTTTCGTATACGATTGTTGTTTTGCGTCTGCCTGAGTATTGTTATATTTCTACAGCCGTAGTTGATACAGATCAATGTGAACCGTTGAGATTATATACAGTTCAATCCGAATCAGAGTTGAATTCGAGAATTTCAGTAGATCAGAAATATAATCAGAATGTTCAGAGCTTAATTTCAATAATCAGAACAGAGCATCGATCAGAGTGACAGATATGTGATTTTACGGTATGAGAATGGTTATCTTGTGATGTCAAATGTTTCAGAATTGTACAACATAATTTGATATTGACAAACAGAACCGAATACCAGGTAGGTATTTTCTTTAATTTATATTATTAACTGATTTGTTTGTACCAAATAGTTCGAATCTGAAATGACAGATAGGGTCAGAAGCGCACAGTAATGAATTCAGTTTTCATTCTGGTGACTGAGAATGTATAATATTCGGACAGACAGTTTTGATATAGACAGATTAAATCAGTTATGATAGAATTTATACTGAAATGTTGGCAGAATTTGTACTGAAATGTCTGAACCGCCAATAAATGAAGATAGAAAGATAGAGATCAGAAGATTTATTACAGAGTTTGTATATTCTTGACTAGACATGGGGAGTATATTTCGATGAAATTCGTAATGAAATTACTGCAATACTTTCCAGATTGTGATATAATATGATTGTGATTGACAGATTGTTCAATCTATATCTATTAGTTTGTACAAGATGACGTACAAACATGACCAGATGACAAAGATCGATGTCAAAGAAATGGTCAGATTGATCAGAATGCAGAACTAGACTATATCAGATTGTGATTTTGATTGAGTTTGTGATTATGGCAGAACGTACCATGAATTCATTCCTATATTATCCACCTAGTGACAGATAGCCAGAGTGTACTACCCAGATATTAGAAGATAATTATGGAGTTGTAGTGCTGGATGCTAGCACTAGTTAATATGACCTATTGTCATCCTATGAATTATAGTATGATAATAGCCATCAGAAGAGTGATGAGATAGTTACAGACGATATATTGTACAGTGAGTACTGCAGATTTCTTTGGTATAAGAATAATATCTCGAAGATACCTGAGATAGGAGTTGATACGGTCAAAGATATGACAAAGAAAATGTAGCTAATTCAGAAGAGAATGAAGATAGCCCAGACCAGACAGACTTAATACGCCAACGTCGGATGATGACGCTTGGTATTTGGGGCCGAAGATTTAATATATCCTCGACTGGGATAAACATATTGGATAACAGCGATGATATTGATTTGGTATGAGCCATTGAGTGGTATATACGGATGTTGTATAGCCAGTATTATGAGATTGATTCTGTCAGAGTATTTTGAAGGGTATTATTGTGGGGACCCGGGCTCTAACTCACTCCTTTCGGGATTAATAGATCTTTATTCAAAAATGTGGGTCAAAATTTTGCTTTTTAACATTAATTCAAATGTAAACACTAAACATAATATCTTTCTTTATTTAATTACAACACATATAATATACATGTCATGTCTTACTACCAACACATCACTAGGGTTTAATACAAACCATAACTACGAGTAATACAAATCTAGTACAACATCACTAGTGATCTTCTGCGCCCGTGATCACCACGCTATGTCCATCTCTCATCTCTGTCGTGACCCTGATCCTGCCCCACCTATTGTTATGCACACATACAGACATAACAACAGCCGGAAACTCGGTGAGAACAAATCCCAGTATAAAACATGTATACATGCTGATACGAATCATAAATCATGCATGAAAGCAATAACAATGGCTCCATAGTCTATGAAACCGATCTATCTAAACATGGAACTCAAATCAAATCATGTCCTGACTCGAATCGACTCTACTCTAGGGATCCCGGTGGAAAGAAAGACGTCACTGTCTGTAATAGCCAAGCCTGGTGTACGGTACAGTTTAAGTTTTCATAAGTTTATTGACTACTTGGTCAAGTTTAGGTATAGTTTGGATGTTAAGAGTTTCGATTTATGATTTATAGTATGGTTGGTTATAGATGATGTGTAGTGCTTTTGTAGCGGCGTTACGATTAAATTCATGATAAATTGTATATTGATCCAAATGAGGTGAGGCCATTTTCATTAGAAAGATAAGACATAGAGGTGTAACTTTCTTATTTTGAG
The DNA here is from genome assembly GCF_025594145.1 of Primulina tabacum. NCBI lineage: Eukaryota > Viridiplantae > Streptophyta > Magnoliopsida > Lamiales > Gesneriaceae > Primulina > Primulina tabacum. Next base: position 35,968 of record NW_027459891.1, on the reverse strand, counting down.
TTTGTTCAAATCATTGTGGAAGGTAAGCCAAAAGTGCCCCGAATTGTTTCGTGTGTTTCGACGTTCCTCCAGTGACACATGTTGGGAGAATGGGCATAACTTTTTACTCAGACGTCCAATTGATCTGAAATTTTGAGGGATTCAAGATAAGACATAGAGATACAACTTTGTAGTTTACCACTTTTCCAAATTATGAAGGAAGAGGCGTTTCAGAAGCGATCTTTGGAGTGGCAGTGCGCAGAGTGCGCGCCTGAGCGGGAATAAATGTCCGCCCGAGCGGGCCTTGTTCGAAAATATTGTGTTTTGGCCGTGAGTTCCGCGCCCGAGCGGAAAAATATGTTCGCCCGAGCGGCCAGCGATTTTTTAAAATCGTGTTTTGGTATTTTTAGTGTTTAAATACAAGTGTTTGCCCTCATTTCTCTCATTTCCTCCATTCTTCTCGGTTCTTCACTTCAAGGGAGAGCTAGGGTTCTCATTCCTTCTTCATTTCCTTTGATTCAAGCTTCTTGTTAGTTATTTGTGTTGAGAGCAAGATTATTTTGGGATCAAGGAAGCTAAGGTAAGCTTTTGGTTTGGTTATTTCTTAGTTTTTGGTGTTGGAGATGTTATGGGTTTGTGATGGTGTTGATTCTTTGGCTTTTATGGTATTGTTGTTGGGTTATTGGGTTATTGATGGTGCAAATTATGGTTTATTGTTGTAGGATTGCTACCAAGAGTATAGAATCAAGGTTTCAAGTGGTTGTAAGTGGAAATTCATCCCTTGTGCTCACATGATGTTATATGTATTGTGTTTCAAAGGTTGTAATGTGTTATTCCCTTCATTTGCTTCATAGTTATGTATTGATTCATTTGTTATATCTATTGGAGGCATTGTATGTCTCAATTGTATTGAAAGGGAATACAAAGATATAGTATTCAAGGTGTTTGATAAAATGTCCTAAAGAAAGAGTTTAAATGTTTTATGGATTGATAGATACATAGTCAGAGATTGCATGCAATTAGTTGATCAACGACCATAGGCTTATATCCCTCAGAGTTGTCGATTTTATCGATGGGATACGAGCACCACAGACAGAGTTACTATTGATATCAATCCACCATAGTAAAGAGAAATATCATCTCATTGTTATGCTATTGCTACGATATACATGTTTCAGAGTTGATGGTATTTTATGTTTTCAAAGCCATGTTTTACAGAATATACTATGTATCATTGCTATGTAAGAGTTCCACTTGCTGAGTTTTATACTCATTTCAGTTATTTCATGTGATGCAGATAAGAGCGACGGACCAGGACGTTGATTGTGGCCCGGAGTCATATGCATACGAAGTTGGAAGGAAGATGTTATTTTGCAAGTATTTTTGGATCATGATCATAGGAATGATATTTTGTATTTTGTTATATCATTTGAATGATCATTTATTTACTTTTAAACATATTATGGTGATGTATTTTGAAATCTTCCTTCATTTTATAAGAAAATTTTAAATTCCGCTGCTATTTTTATTGTTAACGGGTCGAGGTGTCACACTGTCTGTCACCTACCCTCCCAATCGGGGTAACTGTACGTCTTATTCCTAGACTTCGGTCAAGTCTGTATCGAATGTCTGCAATCGGAGTGAATCTGATCCGAAGCGTCGATACCACCGAACATCTAGTTTGGTAAGTCTGCCAATGACCCTCCTATCTCAAAGGCTTGAATATAAATCTATAAACAAGGCATCATCATATCAAAAGATAAACAATAATTCTGGTATGTGATTTTGTTGGGAAACTCAAACTAAATCTCATTTGAGTTGTGTCTTCCCCAAACAAAACATGAATTATACCTTCTTGTCGTCGAATAAATCGAAGTCTCGCAGTAGGGATATTGAACATGTCAATCCAAATCTGAAATGACATTGTTTAGATGCACAATATCAAATCACAACTCAAACTAATACTAGTATAGCTCAATATCAATCTTGATACAATTCGAGTGTATAACGGTATAGTTTCTCGCTACCGGTCCATTCAAATCTCAACATATCTCAACAATCATAATCCTCAACTCATAATCAGCACAATCTATGGGTCATATCTCAAAATCTGCATAAGCTCATGCACATGAAAGCTGAAATTCCATACAAATTGCATACGACATCCAATAACCGATCCGTTTACGATTCTACGACATCTATAATCTCAAAAACATATAATCACAAACATATGTGAATTTCCTCCACATGTTAACTTCAAAACATGCTGAAAAGATATAGCAAGTATACCCTTTTGGAGCCCTTGTCAAGAGGAATAAGAATCTCAACTTGGATTAAAATTTGGATATGTAATTCTTTCAAAATCACAACCTTAAAGCATAACGAGTTGAAGCTTCTCTCCACTCTCTCACGTTTTCAGCTGATGGAAATGGTGAAAGTGAAGACTCAGCACAATTAGATATATATATATGCCATGTGTCTTCATGGAATTCAAAGGTGGATTTCTCGCATGCAGCACCGCGGGTGCGGTCACTCTTTACCGCGGGTGCGCTATGCCCACGGCATGCCTTTCATTTTCTAAATTCGACGACCGCGGGTGCGGTACATATAAGACCGCGGGTGCGGTGACATTACCGTGGGTGCGGTTACGTTTGCACCGCGGGTGCGGTGTCATTTCTGTAAATAATTTCCAACTCTCTGTCCATCAACCGCGGGTGCACTCGTTCTTGGACCGCGGGTGCAGTGACCCTACTGTAACATGACTAATTTTCTGTCCATGCACCGCGGTTGCGGTGCTTCTCTAGGCGCGGGTGCGGTCCCTTTCTTCAAGCAACACTTCATCTTTTCATTTTATCCACATACATCTCAACATTTTCATTTCAGATTTGGATTGACAGGTTCTACATCCCTACTGCGAGACTTCGATTTATTCGACGACAAGAAGGTATAATTCATGTTTTGTTTGGGGAAGACACAACTCAAATGAGATTTAGTTTGAGTTTCCCAACAAAATCACATACTAGAATTATTGTTTATCTTTTGATATGATGATGCCTTGTTTATAGATTTATATTCAAGCCTTTGAGATAGGAGGGTCATTGGCAGACTTACCAAACTAGATGTTCGGTGGTATCGACGCTTCGGATCAGATTCACTCCGATTGCAGACATTCGATACAGACTTGACCGAAGTCTAGGAATAAGACGTACAGTTACCCCGATTGGGAGGGTAGGTGACAGACAGTGACGTCTTATTCACACCGGGATCCCTAGAGTAGAGTCGATTCGAGTCAGGACATGATTTGATTTGAGTTGCATGTTTAGATAGATCGGTTTCATAGACTATGGAGCCATTGTTATTGCTTTCATGCATGATTTATGATTTCGTATCAGCATGTATACATGTTTTATACTGGGATTTGTTCTCACCGGAGTTTCGGCTGTTGTTATGTCTGTATGTGTGCATAACAACAGGTGGAGCAGGATCAGGGTCACGACATAGATGAGAGATGGACATAGCGTGGTGATCACGGGCGCAGAAGATCACTAGTGATGTTGTACTAGATTTGTACTACTCGTAGTTTATGGTTTGTATTAAACCCTAGTGATGTGTTGGTAATAAGACATGACATGTATATTATGTGTTGCAATTAAATAAAGAAAGATATTATGTTTAGTGTTTACATTTGAATTAATGTTAAAAAGCAAAATTTTGACCCACATTTTTGAATAAAGATCCTATTAATCCCGAAAGGAATTGAGTTAGATCCCGGGTCCCACAACAGGTGGAATCAGAGCAGTAGGTTCTGTAGATTGAGATAGAATAGAATGAGAGGGGTAGATTGAGTCTTCTTCCTTGCTTTTGATGTGCTAGCATGATTTAATGCTTTCCCTATTATATGTTGTATTGTATCTGAGTTGATTTACAGCATATACTTGTAAAGACTGAATCAGAACCAATTCTGGATCAGAGGTATATGATCAGAGGAGGGCTGAGACAGATTGTAGAGATTGTATCCTAATCTGTTTGATAATCAGATATGCCGCCTAAAAGAATATCACAACCAGCTGCAGGTCAAGTGCCGGAACAGGGTAGTATGTCAGGTACTCAGATGGACGTTACTGCGACACCGATGGAGACTTGTTGATGAGATTTCAATCATTCCATCCACCTACCTTGAAGGGCAGAGAAAATAGCAGTGGATTGCGAAAGCTGGTTGGATGATATAGAGATGTTATTTGAATCACTTTCCTATACAGATGAACGTAGAGTGAAGCTGGTTGGGCATCAATTGCAAGAAGTGGCCAAGAGTTGTGGCTAACGGCGAAACGAGCCTTAGAACATCGAGGTATTGATATTATTTGGAAAGTCTTTAAAGATGAATTTTATCAACGTTTCTTTCCCGTGTTGTATCGAAAAGACAAAGGGGGCCGAGTTCGCCAACTTGAGACAAGGCCTGTGGAACATAGAGGAGTATGTTGCCAAATTCTCGTCCTTACTTTCGATTTGCACCTCACGTAGCAGGGAATGATGAGGCAGTGACCGATCAGTTCATAAATGGTTTGAATCCGGATATCTTCACTTTAGTGAACACGGGGCGACCCAACACTTTTTCTGAGGCGCTGAATCGAGCAAGGGAGCAGAGGCTGGCTTGATTAGGCAGCGAGGAGCTTCCTATAGTGTTCAGGGTCAGAGACCGCCACCGTTCGCCACACAGTTTCCACCACCGCCTCCTCGATTCTATAGTGGAATCAGTAGTAGTTGGAAGAAAGATTCTTTGAAAGCTAAGGGTAAGCAGTTCAAGAGAGCAGGGAGCAGTTTATCGAGCTCCAGTGGGTCAAGACAAAGAGGTCCTGGCCAGAGTATAGATGTGACAGGTGTGTATTGCACTACTTGTGGAGGCCGACTTGCCACAGAGCAGTGTCAGGGAGTGATGGGCAGATGTAACATATGTAAGCAACAGGGACATTTTGCCAGAGTCTGTCCCCGGAGAGGTGCACAGAGATTTCAGAGTGCAGGGTCATCAGCATCAGTGACTCAGCCTGAGAGGCAAGCTTCGTCTGTCCATTCCTTCCAGCCCACGCCTACACAATCCCAACCTAGAGCTAGAGGTGGCCAGACAGTGAGCCAACCTCCCAGACAACAAGCTCAGGTATTTGCATTGACGGAAGAGCAAGCCCAAGATGCACCAGACGATGTGATTGCAGGTAACTGTTTTCCTTTGCGGTTATCCTGCATATGTATTGATAGATACAGGTGCATCACATACATTCATATCAGAACGTTTTGCATTGACACATGCATTGCCTGTAGAGTCATTGTCTACTGTAGTGTCTATTTCTTCTCCGTTGGGAAGTGGTCTGATATCTGTGACTTCAGTTAGACATTGTGTACTACAGTTTGAAGGGCATAAGATCGATTTAGAATGTGTTGTACTTGGTTTATCTGATTTTGATTGTATGTCGGGATTGACATGTTGACTAAGTACAGAGCCACCGTAGACTGTTTTCACAAGATTTTCAGATTCAGACCTGAAATGACAGAGGAGTGGAAATTCTATGGTAAGGGTTCCAGATCTCGGATTCCCTTAGTATCTGCTCTGACTATGAGTAGATTGTTGCAGCAAGGAGCAGAAGGGTTCCTTATTTATTCAGTAGATTTACTGAAATCGAGTCCGGCATTGGCAGATTTTCCAGTAGTACGGGAGTTTGCAGATGTATTTCCTGACGAGATTCCAGGGTTACCTCCAGCCCGAGAAGTAGATTTTAGTATTGATCTTATTCCAGGTACCGTTCCTATTTCGAGAGCTCCGTATAGAATGGCACCTATTGAGTTGAAAGAATTGAAAGCACAGCTAGAAGATTTGCTAGCCAAGGGATATATCAGACCCAGTGTATCTCCTTGGGGTGCTCCAGTGCTATTTCGTGCGCAAGAAAGACGGTTCTATGAGATTGTGTATAGATTACAGGCAGCTGAACAAGGCAACGATAAAGAACAAATATCCTTTGCCTCGTATCGACGACTTATTTGATCAGTTTGCAGGGATCAATCTATCTATTCCAAGATCGATCTGAGATCTGGATATCACCAGCTGCGAGTACGAGATATTGATATACCAAAGACAGCATTCCGAACCAGGTATGGACATTACGAATTTATTGTCATGCCTTTTGGTTAACGAATGCTCCAGCGGTGTTCATGGGACTAATGAACCGTGTCTTTCAGAGGTATTTAGATGAATTTGTGATTGTTTTTATTGATGATATTTTGGTGTACTCTAAGAATTTGGACGAGCATGCCAATCATTTGAGAATTGTGTTGAAAACATTGAGAAATGAAAGATTATATGCGAAACTGTCAAAGTGTGAGTTTTGGCTGAGACAGGTTGTCTTCTTGGGTCATATCATATCTGGAGACGGTATTTCTGTAGATCGGAGTAAAGTGGAAGCTGTGATCAGTTGGCCGAGACCGACTTCTGTGCCAGAGATACGCAGTTTCATGGGTCTAGCAGGGTACTATAGACGATTCATCAAAGATTTCTCCAGTTTCCTAGAGTTGAAGAAGAGGCTGACCAGTGCACCTGTCTTGATGATTCCTCCGGGTACTGGTGATTTCGTTGTATATTGTGATGCATCTCACAGAGGGCTGGGATGTGTTCTCATGCAGCTTGGTCATGTGATCGCATATGCCTCTAGACAGCTGAAGCCACACGAGATTCGATACCCCATTCTGATCTTGAATTGACGGCTATCGATTTGCCTTGAAGATCTGGCATCATTATCTTTATGGTGAGAAATTTGAAATTTATTCTGACCATAAAAGCCTGAAATATCTGTTTTCTCAGTCAGAGTTGAACATGAGGCAGCGTAGATGGCTTGATCTACTGAAAGATTTTGATTGCGAGATCAAGTACTATCCAGGGAAGTCAAATGCAGCAGCAGATGCCTTGAGTCGAAAGGTTTGTGCCCTATCCTTATCGACGATAGGTGTTTCGAATTTAGTTGAAGATTTTGTTTGTCTGGTTTAGCTTTGACATAGATAGTAGACCGCTGAGACTTGCTTAGATTCAAGTTGAGCCAGATTTGATTATGAGGATTAAAGAGGCACAAAGAAAACAGATCACATATACAGCAGTCAATTTAGATGGTCAGATCAGGACATCAGTCTGAATATCAGGTACGTGATTTTGTCCTGTATGTGAATAACCGTATTGTAGTGCCAGATGTTTCAGAGTTGAAACAACAGATATTGTCAGCAGCGCACTGTAGTCGGTTCAGCATTCACCCTGGTGGCAGAAAGATGTATAACGATCTAAAGACACAGTTCTGGTGGAAACAGATGAAGTCAGACATTGCCGAATTTGTGTCTAAGTGTTTAAATTGCCAACAGGTGAAGGCCGAAAGAAAGAAGCCCGGAGGTTTACTTCAGAGTTTGTCTATTCCTGAATGGAAATGGGATCATATTTCCATGGATTTCGTGACGAAGTTACCTCGATTATCCCGGGGCTGTGATGCGATTTGGGTCATTATTGACAGATTGACCAAATCAGCGTGTTTTATTCGATACAGAATGACATATCGACACGATCAGATGGCGAATTGTATGTCAGAGAGTAGTTAGATTACATGGTGTGCCGAAATCTATCGTATCATATCGTGATCCACGATTCACTTCTCACTTTTGGCACAGTCTGCAGCAAGCCTTAGGTACGACATTACACCTGAGTACTGCTTATCATCCTCAGACCGATAGACAGTCAGTGTAAAGTGCCCTAGAACTTCTTGCTTGAAAATTTGCGGAAAATTAAAATTTTCTTTTTAAAAGAACTTAAATGGCCTCATTCATAAAATCACTGGTGAATCAAGTTCAATATTTCAAAAATTGCAGCGGAAGAAAATAAAGTTTGCCAAAAAACAATTTAAAAATATCCAACGACTGATAAAATTGTTTGCGGAATAAAATAACAACTGCTGCTCTGAGGTCCTCGGGTGCCACTACTGCCGACCCAAGCTGGCTCACTGGTCCCCGCCCTCGGCCCTGGCCTCATCAGTACCTACAACAATCAAGTCTAGTGAGCCTAAAGACTCAGCATGCATATATCGCAGGTAACGAGTAAAAATCTGAATTTAAAATATGCATGATAACATATCCTGTCCTGAGGCATACTGAAAATAATCTGTACTGAGCAATTATAATACGTGCATAACTGAACTGAAATCACTGTAAAAATGTTTGCTCCTTGGAGCCTGTACTGAAATAACTGGTAAAATTTTCTGTTGAGATTATGTTTTACGCCTGTGGCCACTGCACTAAGCTGAACTGATCGGTAACTGGCTACCGGGGAGGCTGAAACTGAACTGAGCTGGCCGGTCACTGGCGACCGGGTGGTACCATACTGAACTGATCGGTCACTGGCGACCGTATAAAATAACACTCCCACATAGTGAATGAACCACAAGCCATATCGCATAAATCTCAAAAATAATCATTTTCTATTTAATGCACGTAAAATAATTAACTGGCATAATGAAAATTCCTGTAATTTTACCAACTGGATTGGATTGGATCGTTCCCAGGCTCGCTGCAACCTAACTGTGCCATGAAAAATATGCAATAGCTTAAACTTGACCAACTATGCAATTTACGTTCAAAAGATGCGACTATGACGCCTAATGACTTCGCATTTAATCATGACTCCGAGCCAACCTGAACCGACCGAACCGACGTATAGTCATGATTAAAATACGCTGAAAAATCATAAAATAATGCTCCTAAAATGATAGGGTCGAAATCTAGGTGGAATGGAGGCCAAAACACGAAACGCTCTTTCGAGAGTCAATTTGGCACATTGCACCGTAAATTCTCGTACGACCTCAAAAATGATCCAAATGACAAACGGTCAAAAACATGACCTTCCCAACTCAATGAGGCACTGTCCAGTCCAAGGCCATGGGCTAAAAGCCAACCAAGAACTCAAACGAGCCCGAACGACACAGCAACTTGCTGTAAAATTCCAGCAGTACCATTGCGTAAACTTGTGTTTTTCGAGACTACGGCCATTGGGGCGTGAACCACCGACCAGAGACTCTTACCAACATCCCAAGGAATGATTTGAACCATGGCTAAGGGCCCTAGGCCAGCCACAATCCGCATCACACCAAACTCAACCGAAGGGTCCAACCGAGAGCAACGTGCATGCGTGTGTAGTGTTTTGCTATGATCGATGTCTTGCGTCGTTCCAGTGGCCATTTGATTGACCATGGCACGATCTAGACATCTAGGAGCATGATATGAACCGTGGCTAAGGGCCATAGGCCAACCAAGATACACAAGCAACCACAAAAACCGAAACCATATGCTGAAATGAAGGGCCGAAGGGAAGGGGCTGTTGTTGTTTTTAAAAACCGATGAGCCATGGACCAAGCCACCAAAAGGGCAACTTAGTCACGTCTTAGACATGCTAGGGAAGTGATCCAACCATGGCTATAGGCCCTTGGGGCAGCCAAGATCAGATCCTTCCTCCTTGACACAAAACTGAATTTCGAACCAAATGCAATAGGGTTGCTGTCATTCTGAATTTCCAGCAAGCAGGGGCTGGAATGGACAACATGGTCCTAATGCATCCTACTACATGTATAAGCCGCCTTGGGAGCCTGGATCGAACCAATCACCTGAAAAACAAAACTCAGAAAAACGTGAAGCTTGTCATGAAAGGGCCAATTCTGCATTTGTTTTCAAAATTTTTATGTATCTCGGTTTTTGCTTGATAAAACATGATCATGTACTGAAAAATAAATGATAATATGACTTGATTGAGGTTTGAAAGAAATCTAGACATGCCTGGTTTCGTTTGAAAGAAACGAAAAGAGAGACGAGACGGCGCGGAGGGACGGAGTGGCTTGCTTCTACCTTTCTTGGCTCTCGATTTTTCTCTTTTCTAGCTATGCTCACGTTTTTTACTGAAAAGGGGTCTTATTTTCGGTGGGGTGGAGGGGGAGTGATGGTTATGAAGGTGAGGAGAAGGGTGCACAAAATAGGATCATATCAAGACCAAGTCTCCATTTTGAATTTGAATTTGAATTGATATCAAATGATTGTGGATGCTTCTAGGAGGTAGTGGCCGAAATTTCTTGTTTCTAGACTAGGATATGTCCATTATTAATTAAATTGTGCTCCCAAAAATCCTAGAATTATCCTACTAATTACATGCAAAGAATTGGTCAAAGTTGATGAGTTGGAAATGAATCTCTACCTAAGGGTGGCCGAAAATGCTATAAAATAAGGGTGTTGATTACTAGACTAATAATCCTTGAAAGCCTTACTAATCCTTTAATAATTTATTGATAACCCCTTAATTAATAACTTAAATGATTCATTTCTTAATCACCTCAAATAATTAAATTAAATCCTCAAACCTCCTTTTAACTTAAATGAACTTACTTGCTAGCTAAATTAACTTCTGGAAATATTTCTCAAATCTTAAATTCTATCTCAAAACTCCAACTCCGGTCCGGCCTCACTGAAATAACTGAAATGCTAAAAATCAAACTACTGAACTGAAATAATAAATAATTAACTTCAAACAAATGCATTTAAAATAATCATGCAATGAAGTCAATTAAATTTAAAAATCTAGAATTATGCATGGCTTATACGTCTACTGATTTACGGGTTCTACAATCCTTCCCCCCTTAAATAAATTTCGTCCTCGAAATTAGAACTCACCGAATAACTCAGGGTATCGACTTCTCATCTCCGGCTCAGACTCCCACGTAGCTTCCTCCTCTGAATGGTTGAGCCATTTGACTTTGACTCGCTTAACCAACTTGTTCCGAAGTTTCTTCTCCTGTCTGTCTAGGATCTGCACGGGTCTCTCCTCATAAGATAAGTTCGGAGTAAGCTGCAACGGCTCGAAATTCAGCACATGCGAAGGATTTGCCATATACTTCCTCAGCATGGAGACGTGAAAGACATTGTGTACTCCGGCCAGATTCGGCGGAAGAGCCACACGATAGCTAGCGTCCCAACTCTGTCGAGGATCTCAAACGGTCCAATGAATCTCGGACTGAGCTTCCCTTTCTTGCCAAATCTCATGACACCCTTCATAGGTGCCACTTTCACGAAGACATGATCGCCCACTGCAAACTCTAATCTCTCCTCCGCTGATCGGCATAACTCTTCTGTCGGCTCTGAGCAGTCCTCATCCTATCACGGATCTTGACTACTACATCTGCTGCCTGCTGAACAATCTCTGGACCCAACTCTGCTCTCTCTCCTACTTCATCCCAATGAACAGGAGATCTACACTTGCGGCCATACAGCGCTTCATACGGAGCCATACCTATAGACGACTGGAAACTGTTGTTATAGGTGAACTCTACCAATGGTAAGTTCGACTCCCAACTCCCAGAGAAATCAATGACGCAAGCGGAGAAGATCCTCTAAGATCTGAATAACTCGCTCCGACTGTCCATCTGTCTGCGGATGGAAAGCTGTGCTAAACAGCAACTTCGTACCCAAAGTCGAATGCAAACTCTTCCAAAACGAGGAAGTGAATCTGGGATCTCTGTCGGATACGATAGAAACTGGAATACCATGGAGTCGGACTATCTCTCGGATATACAGCTCTGCATACTGAACCATGGTGAAAGTCGTCTTAATAGGCAAGAAGTGCGCTGATTTGGTAAGACGATCTACAATCACCCAGATAGCATTCGATCCTCTGGCTGACCTCGGCAATCCGGTCACAAAGTCCATGGTAATGTTCTCCCACTTCCACTCGGGAATAGGAAGAGGCTTGAGCAAACCTGCTGGTCTCTGATGCTCGGCCTTCACTAACTGGCAAGTCAGGCACTCGGATACAAAACGCCTGATGTCCTTCTTCATCCTGGCCACCAATACAATAGCTGCAGATCTTTGTACATCTTCGTACTCCCAGGGTGAATGGAGTACGGGGACGTATGGGCCTCTGATAAGATGTCTGCTCGGATAGAATCACTGCTAGGAACCCATATCCTATCTCGGTATCTCACAATACCGTCGCTGACTGAATACAAAACACTGCCCTTGGCTTCATCTCTCTTCTTCCACTGTGCCAACTGCTCATCTGCGCTGACCGCTGCGAATACGGTCAAAAGAGAGGACTGGATAGTCAAGGTAGATAACGAGGAACTCTACCTCGAGGGTCTCAAGATCAAACCTCTGCATCTCAATCTGAAGAGGTTTCTGAATCGTCAAATGAGCCATCACTGCGACTTTCCTGCTCAAAGCATCCGCAACTACATTAGCTTTACCCGGGTGGTAGCTAATGTCACAATCGTAGTCTTTCACAAGCTCCAACCAACGCCTCTGACGCATGTTCAGCTCCTTCTGCGTAAAGAAATACTTGAGGCTCTTATGGTCGGTAAAGATCTGACACTTCTCTCCATACAGATAGTGCCTCCAAATCTTCAAAGCAAAAACTACGGCCGCTAACTCCAGATCATGGGTAGGGTAATTCTTCTCGTGGATTTTCAGCTGTCGAGAAGCATACGCTATCACTCTCCCATGCTGCATCAAAACTGCACCTAAACCAAGCTTCGAAGCATCGGTATAAAGGACAAACTCACCAGATCCTGACGGTACAGCCAAAACGGGTGCTGAGATAAGAGCTTGCTTCAAAGTATCGAAGCTCTTCTGACACTCCTCGCTCCACACAAACTTCACATTTTTCTTGTCAGTGCTGTGAGTGGAACGGCAATGGATGAGAATCCCTGATGAATTTCCTGTAATATCCTGCTAGCCCAAGAAAACTGCGGATCTCGGATGCATTCTGAGGCACAACCCAATCTCTGACTGCTGCAACTTTGCGGGGTCTACCTCAATACCACTGCTAGAAACAATGTGGCCCAAGAACGCCACCTTCTCTAACCAGAATTCGCACTTACTGAACTTTGCGAATATTTGTGCTTCTGCAATGTCTGCAACACTGTGGTCAGATGCTGCTGTGCTCCTCCCGACTCTTGGAGTAGACGAGAATGTCATCTATGAACACTATCACAAACTGGTCGAGGTACGGCTGAAATACGCGATTCATGAGATCCATGAAGATCGCTGGCGCATTCGTCAGACCGAACGGCATCACTAGGAACTCGTAGTGACCATAACGAGTCCTGAAAGCTGTCTTCGAGACATCAGCATCTCTCACCCTCAACTGGTGATAACCGGAACGCAGATCTATCTTGGAGAAAATCGAAGCTCCCTGCAACTGGTCAAACAGATCCTCAATCCTCGGCAGTGGGTATTTATTCTTCACTGTAACCCTGTTCAACTCCCGGTAGTCAATGCAAAGCCTCATCGAGCCATCCTTCTTTTTCACAATAAGACGGCGCGCCCCATGGAGAAAAGCTCGGGCGAATGAACTCCTTGTCGAGAAGTTCCTGATCTGCTTCTTAAGCTCTGCCATCTCTGTCGGTGCTAGTCGGTACGGCGCTTTGGATATCGGAGCCGTACCTGGCATAAGCTCAATGGAAAACTCCACCTCTCTCTCGGTGGCATACCAGAGACGTCTTCGGGAAAAACGTCTAAGAAATCTCTGACAATCGGAACATCTGAGGCTGACTGGCTGGGTTCCTCGGGGACAGATAAAAAGGTTGCTAGAAATGCCCGACACCCTCTATGCATGAGCTTCCTAGCCTGAACATAAGGAATAATGCGCGGTAAAGGAAAGTACCTGTCCGGCTCAAATAAGAACTGCTCCATTCCAGGCGGTCGGACAAGAACGGATCTCCGCTGGAAGTCTATCAACACTCTGTTCCTCAATAGCCAGTCCATCCCTAGGATGATGTCAAATTCCGGCATCGGTAGCACAATCAGATCCGCATAAACAAGATTACCGTGCAGCTCAAGGTCTATATCTCGGATAACATTGGTAGCTGCCATCTCCTCGCCTGACGGCAACACTACTGAAAAGGCTGTATCTAGCCCAATGGTCTGGATCTTGAGAAAGTTTGCAAAGACCTCCGAAATAAACGAGTGAGTGGCCCCTGAATCTATCAAGGCCTTGGTAGCGGAACCAGATATAAAAATTCTCCCTGAAAGAGCGGAGCTCTAAGTTGAATCCCACTACAAGATCTAAACTTATAGACATGCAAAGGTCAAGGTTCCTCTAGCTTAATTTCCCGAAATAAATCTGAGTAGAGCATGCAATCCTATAACAGTTCTAAGTTCAAAATCTAAATCCCGATTCCCAAAACACGGAAATTCAAATAATAACTTAAAGTTTAAAGGTACCTGTCAACAACATAGTCTCCGGGTTGGTTTCCGCGGCATGGAGAGCAAAAACTCTGCCTTGGGTAGGCAGATTCCTCTGGGCACTGCAGCAACATGTGGTCTGGACTGCCACACTTAAAACACTTTCCTGAGCCAGCCATACATGCTCCAGGATGGCGACGTGAGCACCTGGGACAGACTGGGTGCTCCTGAGTCCTCGGGGCTGGGCGTCCCCGCTGCTGCTGCTGCTGCTGCTGGCCTCGGTTCCTGGGCGGTCCATGAAAAGGCCTCTTATTCTGCTGCTGATGCTGATGAGGAGGAGGGCGGTGCGGTGCCTGGACTGGGCGCTTGCCCTGGCGATCCCTCTCGATATCCCGCAGATCCTGCTCTGCGGCTAAGGCCTTGGAGACGGCAATCTCATAAGTAGCAGGGTCAGATACCCTAACATCCCGGCAAGATGTGGCCCCTGCACTAAGCTGAACTGATCGGTAACTGGCTACCGAGGAGGCTGAAACTGAACTGAGCTGGCCGGTCACTGGCGACCGGGTGGTGCCATACTGAACTGATCGGTCACTGGCGACCGTATAAAATAACACTCCCACATAGTGAATGAACCACAAGCCATATCGCATAAATCTCAAAAATAATCATTTTCTATTTAATGCACGTAAAATAATTAACTGGCATAATGAAAATGTCCCGTAATTTTACCAACTGGATTGGATTGGATCGTCCCCAGGCTCGCTGCAACCTAACTGTGCCATGAAAAATATGCAATAGCTTAAACTTGACCAACTATGCAATTTAGTTCAAAAGATGCGACTATGACGCCTAATGACTTCGCATTTAATCGTGACTCCGAGCCAACCTGAACCGACACCGAACCGACGTATAGTCATGATTAATATACGCTGAAAAATCATAAAATAATGCTCCTAAAATGATAGGGTCGAAATCTAGGTGGAATGGAGGCCAAAACACGAAACGCTCTTTCGAGAGTCAATTTGGCACATCGCACCGTAAATTCTCGTACGACCTCAAAAATGATCCGAATCACGAACGGTTGAAAACATGACCTTCCCAACTCAAAGGGGCACTGTCCAATCCAAGGCCATAGGCTAAAAGCCAACCGAGGACTCGAACGAGCCACCGAAACGACACAGCAACTTGCTGTAAAATTCCAGCAACTGTACCATTGCGTAACTTGTGTTGTTTTCGAGACTACCGGCCATTGGAGGCGTGAACCACGTACCAGAGACTCTTACCAACATCCCAAGGAGTGATTTGAACCATGGCTAAGGGCCCTAGGCCAGCCACAATCCGCGTCACACCATAACTCAGCCGAAACTCCAACCGAGAACCAACGTGCATGCGTGTGTAGTGTTTTGCTTTGATCGATGTCTTGCGTCATTCCAGTGGCCATTTGATTGATCATTGCACGATCTAGACATCTAAGAGCATGGTATGAACAGTGGCTATGGGCCATAGGCCAACCAAGATCCATACCAAGCAACCCAAAACCGAAATGCATATGCTGAAATTTGAAGGGGCCGAAGGGACATGGGGCTGTTGAGATGTTTTTATTAAAACCGATGAGCCATGGACCAAGCCACCAAAAGGGCGACTTAGTCACGTCTTACACATGCTAGGGGAGTGATTTAACCATGGCTATAGGCCCTTGGGGCAGCCAAGATCAGATCCTTCCTCCTTGCCATCAAAACTGAACTTCGAAACTCATAATGGACCAAATGAGAGGTTGCTGTCCATTTCTGAATTTCCAGCAACCAGGGGCTTGAACGAACGGACAAATCTGATCCTAATGCATCGTATTACGTGTATAGATGTCGCCTTGGGAGCCTGGAATCGAACCAATCACCTGAAACAACAAAACTCAGAAAAACGTGAAGCTTGTCATGAAAGGGCCGAAATCTGCATGCATTATTTTCTGAAAATTCTTTGATGTATTTCGGTTTTTGCATGATAAAACATGATCATGTACTGAAAAATAATTGATAATATGACTTGATTGAGGTTTGAAAGAAATCTAGACATGCCTTGATTATCGTTTGAAATAGAAACGAAAAGAAGAGACGAGACGGCGCGGAGGAGACGGAGTGGCTTGCTTCTCTACCTTTCTTGGCTCTCGATTTTCTCTTTTTTTTTCTAGCTATGCCTCAACTTTTACCTCTGAAAAGGGGTCTTATTTTCGGTGGTGGTGGAGGGGGAGTGATGGTTATGAAGGTGAGGAGAAGGGTGCACAATAATAGGATCATATCAAGACTAAGTCTCCTAAATTTTGAATTTTGAATGGTTGTTGCTATCAAATGATATGTGGGATGGTTCTAGAATGTAAGTGGCCGAATTCTCTCTTGTTTCTAGACTAGGATATGTCCACTAATTAATTACATGGTGCTCCCAAAAATCCTAGATTTATCCTACTAATTACATGCAAAGAAATGGTCAAAGTTGATGAGTTGGCAATTGAATCCTCTAGTAACCAAGGGGTGGCCGAAATCTACTAATAAAATGAATGTGGGGTGTTGTTTATTTACTAGATTAATAACTCTAAAAAGCCTCACTAATCCCTTAATTAATTTATTGAATAAATCCTTAATTAAGTAACTCAAATGAGCTTTTCTACTCACCTCAAGTTGCATAAATAAATCCCCAAATCTCCTTATTAACTTAAATTAACTTACTTGCTAGCTAAATTAACTTCTGGAAATATTTCTCAAATCCTAAATTCTATCTCAAAACTCCAACTCCAGTCCGGCATCACTGAAATAACTGAAATGATAAAAATCAAACCACTACAATGAATAATAAAATAATTAATTTCAAACAAATGCATTTAAAATAATCATGCGATGAAGTCAACTAAATTTTAAAAATCTAGAATTATGCATGGCTTATACGTCTACTGATTTACGGGTTCTACAGTCAGAGAGGACTATCCAGACTTTAGAGGACATGTTGAGAGCGGTAGTGCTAGATTTCGGCACTAGTTGGCAAGATTCACTACCGTTATGTGAATTCTCGTACAACAACAGCTATCAAACGAGCATAGAGATGGCACCGTTTGAGGCATTGTATGGCAAGAAGTGCAGATCTCCGTTGTACTGGGATGATATATCTGAAGTACAAGAATTTGGGCCTGATATGATTCGGGAAATGACTGAGAAGGTGAAGATCATTCAGAAAAGAATGAAGACGGCACAGGATAGACAGGCCAAGTATGCCAATATCAGACGTAGACCGTTAGTATTTGAACAGGGAGACAGAGTATTCTTGAAGATTTCTCCTTTCAGAGGCGTTGTCCGATTTGGCAAACGCGGGAAATTGTCTCCTAGATACATCGGTCCATACGAGATTCTTGAAAAGATTGGTGATCGAGCATATCGATTGGCTCTTCCTCCGTCTCTATCCGGGATACATGATGTTTTTCATGTATCGATGCTGCGTAGATACATGCCAGATTATTCTCATCTCATTCAGCCTGACGAAGCTGAGCTAGATCAGACATTGAGTTATGTTGAACAACCGATACAGATTCTTGATCGGAAAGAAAAACAGCTCAGAACGAAGACTATTCCACTATTGAAAGTCCAGTGGAGTCGTCATGGCACCGAGGAAGCGACTTGGGAGACAGAAGCAGATATGAAACATAAATATCCCGAGTTATTCTCATGATGTGAGTATTTATTCAGCTTTTGACTTTACTGCTGTTCGTACATACTTTGATTAATTGATTTCACGTTCGAGGACGAACTAATATCTAAGGGGGAGAAATGTAATGCCCTAGATTGTATGTGGATAAAATGAAAAGATGAAGTGTTGCTTGAAGAAAGGGACCGCACCCGCGCCTAGAGAAGCACCGCACCCGCGGTGCATGGACAGAAAATTAGTCATGTTACAGTAGGGTCACCGCAACCGCGGTCCAAGAACGAGTGCACCCGCGGTTGATGGACAGAGAGTTGGAAATTATTTACAGAAATGACACCGCACTCGCGGTAATGTCACCGCACCCGCGGTCTTATATGTACCGCACCCGCGGTCGTCGAATTTCAGAAAATGAAAGGCATGCCGTGGGAATAGCGCATCCGCGGTAAAGAGTGACCGCACCCGCGGTGCTGCATGCGAGAAATCCACCTTTGAATTCCATGAAGACACATGGCATATATTATATCTAATTGTGCTGAGTCTTCACTTTCACCATTTCCATCAGCTGAAAACGTGAGAGAGTGGGGGGGGGGAAGCTTCAACTCCTTATGCTTTAAGGTTGTGATTTTGAAAGAATTACATATCCAAACTTTAATCCAAGTTGAGATTCTTGTTCCTCTTGACAAGGGCTCCAAAAGGGTATACTTTCTATATCTTTTCAGCATGTTTTGAAGTTAACATGTGGAGGAAATTCAGATATGTTTGCGATTATATGTTCTTGAGATTATAGATGTCGTAGAATCGTAAACGGATCGGTTATTGGATGTCGTATGCAATTTGTATGGAATTCCAGCTTACATGTGCATGAGCTTATGCAGATTTTGAGATATGACACATAGATTGTGCTGATTATGAGTTGAGGATTATGATTGTTGAGATATGTTGAGATTTGAATGGACCGGTAGCGAGAAACTATGCCGTTATACAGTCGAATTGTATCAAGATTTGATATTGAGCTATACTAGTATTAGTTTGAGTTGTGATTTGATATTGTGCATCTCAACATTGTCATTTCATATTTGGATTGACAGGTTCGATATCCCTACTGCGAGACTTTGATTTATTCACGACAAGAAGGTATAATTCATGTTTTGTTTGGGGAAGACACAACTCAAATGAGATTTAGTTTGAGTTTCCCAACAAAATCACATACTAGAATTATTGTTTATCTTTTGATATGATTGTGATTTGTTTATAGATTTATATTAAAATCTCTTGATATGATGATGCCTTGTTTATAGATTTATATTCAAGCCTTTGAGATAGGAGAGTCATTGGCAGACTTGCCAAACTAGATGTTCGGTGGTATCGACGCTTCGGATCGGATTCACTCCGATTGCAGACATTCGATACAGACTTGACCGAAGTCTAGGAATAAGACGTACAGTTACCCCGATTGGGAGGGTAGGTGACAGACAGTGACGTCTTATTCACACCGGGATCCCTAGAGTAGAGTTGATTCGAGTCAGGACATGATTTGATTTGAGTTGCATGTTTAGATAGATCGGTTTCATAGACTATGGAGCCATTGTTATTGTTTTCATGCATGATTTATGATTTCGTATCAGCATGTATACATGTTTTATACTGGGATTTGTTCTCACCGGAGTTTCCGGCTGTTGTTATGTCTGTATGTGTGCATAACAACAGGTGGGGCAGGATCAGGGTCACGACAGAGATGAGAGATGGACATAGCGTGGTGATCACGGGCGCAGAAGATCACTAGTGATGTTGTACTAGATTTGTACTACTCGTAGTTTATGGTTTGTATTAAACCCTAGTGATGTGTTGGTAGTAAGACATGACATGTATATTATATGTGTTGCAATTAATAAAGAAAGATATTATGTTTAGTGTTTACATTTGAATTAATGTTAAAAAGCAAAATTTGACCTACATTTTGAATAAAGATCCAATTAATCCCAAAAAGAATTGAGTTAGAGCCCGGGTCCCCACAACAGGTGGTATCAGAGCAGTAGGTTCTGTAGACTGAGATAGATAGAATGGGGTAGATCGAGTGTTCTTCCTTGCTTTTGATGTGCTAGCATGATTTAATGCCTTCCCTATTATATGTTGTATTGTATCTGAGTTGATTTACAGCATATACTTGTAAAGACTGAATCAGAACCGATTCTGGATCAGAGGTATATGATCAGAGGAGGGCTGAGACAGATTGTATAGATAGTATCCTAATTGTTTGATAATCAGATATGCCGCCTAGAAGAATACCACAACCAGCTGTAGGTCAAGTGCAGGAACATGGTAGTACGTCGGGTACTCAGATGGACGTTACTGCGACACCGATGGAGACTTTGTTGAAGAGATTTCAATCATTCCATCCACCTACCTTGAAGGGCACAGAAAATGCAGTGGATTGCGAAAGCTGGTTGGATGATATAGAAATGTTATTTGAATCACTTGCCTATACAGATGAACGTAGAGTGAAGCTGGTTGGGCATCAATTGCAAGAAGTGGCCAAGAGTTGGTGGCTAACGGCGAAACGAGCCTTAGAACATCGAGGTATTGATATTACTTGGAAAGTCTTTAAAGATGAATTTTATCAACGTTTCTTTCCAGTGTCGTACCGAAAAGACGAAGGGGCCGAATTTGCCAACTTGAGACAGGGGCAATGGAACATAGAGGAGTATGTTGCCAAATTCTCGTCCTTGCTTCGATTTGCACCTCACGTAGCAGGGAATGATGAGGCAGTTGCCGATCAGTTCATAAATGGTTTGAATCCGGATATTTTCACCTTAGTGAACACGGGGCGACCCAACACTTTTTCTGAGGCGCTGAATCGAGCGAAGGGAGCAGAGGCTGGCTTGATTAGGCAGCGAGGAGCTTCCTATAGTGTTCAGGGTCAGAGACCGCCACCGTTCGCCACACAGTTTCCACCACCTCCTCCTCGATTTGATAGTGGAATTAGTAGTAGTGGGAAGAAAGATTCTTTGAAGGCTAAGGGTAAGCAGTTCAAGAGAGCAGGGAGCAGTTCGTCGAGCTCCAGTAGGTCACGACAGAGAGGTCCTGGCCAGAGTACAGATGTGACAGGTGTGTATTGCACTACTTGTGGAGGCCGACATGCCACAGAGCAGTGTCAGGGAGTGATGGGCAGATGTAATATAAGCAGGCAACATGGACACTTTGCCAGAGTTTGTCCCCAGAGAGGTGCCCAGAGATTTCAGAGTGCAGGGTCATCAGCATCAGTGACTCAGCCTGAGAGGCAAGCTTCGTCTTTCCATTCCTTCTAGCCCACGCCTACACAGTCCCAACCTAGGGCCAGAGGTGGCCAGACAGTGAGCCAACCTCCCAGACAACAAGCTCGGGTGTTTGCACTGACCGAGGAGCAAGCCCAAGATGCACCAGACGATGTGATTGCAGGTAACTGTTTTCTTGGCGGTTATCCTGCATATGTATTGATAGATACAGGTGCATCACATACATTCATATCAGAACGTTTTGCATTGACACATGCATTGCCTGTAGAGTCATTGTCTACTGTAGTGTCCATTTCTTCTCCGTTGGGAAGTGGTCTGATATCTGTGACTTCAGTTAGACATTGTGTACTACAGTTTGAAGGGCATGAGATCGATTTAGAATGTGTTGTACTTGGTTTATCTGATTTTGATTGTATTGTCGGGATTGACATGTTGACTAAGTACAGAGCCACCGTAGACTGTTTTCACAAGATTGTCAGATTCAGACCTGAAATGACAGAGGAGTGGAAATTCTATGGTAAGGGTTCCAGATCTCGGATTCCCTTAGTATCTGCTCTGACTATGAGTAGATTGTTGCAGCAAGGAGCAGAAGGGTTCCTTATTTATTCAGTAGACTTACTGAAATCGAGCCCGACATTGGCATATTTGCCAGTAGTACGGGAGTTTGCAGATGTATTTCCTGACGAGATTCCAGGGTTACCTCCAGCCCGAGAGGTAGATTTTAGTATTGATCTTATTCCAGGTACCGCTCCTATATCTCGAGCTCCGTATAGGATAGCGCCTATAGAGTTGTAGGAATTGAAAGCACAACTAGAAGATCTTCTAGCCAAGGGATATATCAGACCCAGTGTATCTCCTTGGGGTGCACCAGTGCTATTTGTGCGCAAGAAAGACGGTTCTATGAGATTGTGTATAGATTACAGACAGCTGAACAAGGCAACGATAAAGAACAAATATCCTTTGCCTCGTATCGACGACTTATTTGATCAGTTGCAGGGATCATCTATTTATTCCAAGATCGATCTGAGATCTGGATATCACTAGCTGCGAGTACGAGATATTGATATACCAAAGACAGCTTTCCGAACCAGGTATGGACATTACGAATTTATTGTCATGCCTTTTGGTTTAACGAATGCTCCAGCGGTGTTCATGGGACTAATGAACCGTGTCTTTCAGAGGTATTTAGATGAATTTTTGATTGTTTTATTGATGATATTTTGGTGTACTCTAAGAATTTGGATGAGCTTGCCAGGGAGATTGCGTGTGGTTGCACTTAAGGAAGGAAAGATTTCCAGAAAAGCGACATTCAAAACTCTTACCTAGGGGTGATGGACCATTTCAAGTACTTGAAAAGATCAACGACAATGCCTACAAATTAGACCTACCAGGTGAGTATAATGTCAGTTCTACTTTTAATGTTAGTGATCTTTCGTTGTTTGATGTAGGAGATGATCAAGATTTGAGGACAAATCCTTTTCAAGAAGGGGAGAATGATGCAAACGTGGTTGATCAAGCACCAAAGAAAGCATGGGAGTCGTTGGAGTTGCCCGAAGGACCTATAACGAGGGGACGAAGCAAGAAGTTTAAAGATGCACTTCAAGGACTCATGATGAGCTATCAAGGAAGTCCTACAAGTTGGATGTCTAAATTAGAGGAGGTTGAGAATCATGGGAATAATATTGGAGGTTTTTGGAATGTTATTCAAGTGCAATTGCCGAAGGTACAGCGCACCCGCGCCAGTTCAGGGACTGCACCCGCGGTCCATAATAATCAAATTTAAGAGAATATTGCCGAAGCTATACCGCACCCGCGGTCAGAAGGCAAAGCGCACCCGCGGAAGGCGAGCGCCCGCGCTCCTAAAAGGACCGCACCCGCGGTCCTTTGCATCCGAACTTCGCCGAAGCGGCACCGTACCCGCGGTCCAGTCTGCAGCGCACCCGCGGTCTTTTGTCAACTTCCGTGTCAAATTTGCTTGTTATCATAATTAAGCCTTTTTACACTACTTTTTCATACTTTATTAAATATATTCAGTGTATCAGACCATGAACGAATTATGATGAATGATAGATAAAAGTTCTTGAGTTTTCTCTCAATTTGCAAGCTTGTGCTTTGTGTTTATCAAAATCAAACTCATCAAAGATTGCATCTTTGTGGCGTTTGTCGATTGTTCTTCACACGGATTGTCAAAACAAGTTCTTTGAAGGTTCGTTTGAAATTCAATTGTTTTTATCGTTGATATTTGTTGCTAAGTTATAATCGCTTAGAGGTGAATATCACAAAATCGTTACTTGTTTCAAAAGATCGGGACAACATAATCGTTCCTTGTTTGTTATTGAATTGAGGGTGCGATTTATATATTCGTGCTTGCCTTTCATTCGTACGAGGATTCGTATCAGAGTTGATACATGTTATTGATATGTGTTTCATGCTTTTATATATGCTTTTATATGACTGCATGTTTACATTGTTTATACCGGGATATTTATCTCACCGGAGTTATCCGGCTATTGTCGTGTTTGTATGTGTGCATGGCAACAGGTGGGACAGGTTCAGGGTCGAGGAGATGAAGGCAGATCGTGATTAGAGTGGAGACTACGGACTTGATTAAAGATAGGGTTTAGACACTTGAGATTTAGATGTTAAACCTTAGTTGAATGATTGTATGTAGTACAAGACTTGTACCTTTATACTGATATGTATATTAGATTGAATTCCATTACGTTCCGCATTTCATATTGTATTTTAAAAAAAAAATTTAGACCCTGTTTATTATTAGTGATTAAACTGTCCCAAATGATGATTAAGATTATGATTAGCGTCCGGGTCCCCCCAACAGGTGGTATCTGAGCGATAGATCCTTTAGACTGAGATAGGAGCTAGTGAGCGGGGTAGATTGAGTTTCTTTCCTGCTTTTGATTGCTAGCATGTTCTACTGCTTTATAACGCATGTTTACCTGGTTATCTGATTTGATTTGGTAACGTGTTTTATTGAGAATGAATCAGAACCAATTCTTGATCAGCAGTAAGATGATCAGAGGAGGACCGAAACAGATATGTTGTATTTGGTTACTAATCCTTTTGGTAATCAGATATGCCTCCCCGAAGAATACCAGAACAGGGTAGTACTTCGAATCCTCCAATGGATGTGACACCAACACCGATGGAAACACTGTTAAAGAGGTTTCAGTCATTTAAACCGCCAATCCTGAAAGGAACATAGACTTCTGTTGACTGTGAAAGCTGGTTAGATGACATTGAAATGCTGTTTGAATCTTTGGACTACTCTAATGAGCGGAGAGTGAAATTGATAGGGCACCAGTTGCATGATGTTGCAAAGAACTGGTGGATTACAACCAAGGGGGCCTTGGAGCATCGAGGTACAGCTATTACCTGGAATTTATTTGAACTGATTTTTATCAGAGATTCTTTCCAGTGTCGTACAGGAAGGATAAGGGAGCGGAATTTGCAAACTTGAGGCAGGGTCAACTGAATATTGAGGAATATGTGACCAAGTTTTCTACCTTGTTGAGATTTGCTCCACATGTGGCCGAGAATGAAGAAGCTATTGCTGATCAGTTCATCAATGGTTTGAACCCCGAGATCTTTACATTGGTGAACACAAGGCGACCGAATAATTTCACTGATGCCCTGAACCGAGCCAAAGGAGCAGAAGCTGGTCTGATTCGACAGAAAGGAGCTTCCTATGTTCCTCCAGCACCGAGACCCCAGCAACCACCTCCCAGATTTGAGGGTGGTAGCAGCAGTAGTGGAAAGAAGGACTTCTTGAAAGCTAGAGGAAAGCAATTCAAGAAGACCGGGAGCAGTTCATCTAGCTCGGGTGGTTCTCGACAGAGCCAGAGCTATACTGGAGTGTACTGCAGAACCTGCGGAGGGAGACATCCGACCGAGCAATGCCAGGGAGTGACTGGTAGTTGCAACGTCTGCAAACAACCGGGACACTTTGCTAGGGTGTGTCCACAGAGAGGTTCCCAAAGATCCCAAGGAGCCGAATCATCTGGATCAGCGGCACAGACTGATAGATGACTCGCCGCTGTTCATTCGTTCCAGCCAACCCCAACTCAGTCACAGCTGAGGCCCGGATGTAGCCAGATATTGAGCCAGCCTCCTAGAAAGCATGCCAGAGTATTCGCTTTGATAGAGGAGCAGGCTCAGGAGGCACCAGATGATGTTGTTGCAAGTAACTGTTTTATTTCTGGTTACTTCTTATATATTGATTGATACTGGTGCTTCTCATACATTATTTCTGAGAAAAAACGTCTGCCCATGTATTAGTACTTCCTTCTGGTACTCAATATTTTGTTGTATATACAGATGCTTCAAAGCAGGGGTTAGGTGCAGTACTGATGCAGCGTGGGAAAGTGATAGCATATGCTTCTCGTCAGTTGAAGGAATACGAGAAAAATTATCCCACTCATGACTTGGAGTTGGCGGCAGTGGTTTTTGCTTTAAAGATTTGGCGACACTACCTTTATGGTGAGAAATGTGAAATATTTACAGATCACAAAAGTTTGAGTTATTTATTTTCGCAGAAGGAATTGAATATGCGGCAGCGGAGATGGTTGGAATTGGTAAAGGATTATGATTGCACCATTAGCTATCATCCTGGTAAAGCTAATGTGGTTGCGGATGCTTTGAGTCGCAAATCAAGTTCATTATTGGGTTCCATGATTTCTAAACCTTTGTTGTTTGATTTGCAAAGAAATGAGATCAATTTGGTATCTTCAGGTACAGTTGCTCGATTATCTGCACTAGTTCTCCACTCAACCTTATTTGATCGAATTTTGAAGGAACAACAGCTGGACACTCAGTTATTAGAGTTGAAGAGAAAAATTTGATGCGAACATGGATGGTCAGGCGCCAAGGAAAGCATGGGACCCTTTGGAGTTGCCGGAGGGACCAATCACGAGGGGACGATTGAAGAAGTTCAAGGAAGCGTTGCACGGACTTATGAGCAATGAAGAAGGTCTTACAAGCGAGGTGCAAAGTGCTGGAGGGTTTTTGATGCATGGAAGTGAGTTTGGAAGTCGCAAGAACATTATTCAAGTGATAGATGAAGTTGAGTCCAGCAGCATCGGCGCCCGAGCGGTCAAATATTACCGCCCGAGCGCCATACTTACTGTCCGAGCGCGAGTAGTACAGAAGCCTTGGCGCTCGAGCGGTAATATTCTACCGCCCGAGCGCGAGTCAGTTTCGGGAAGAATCCTAGTTTCCTAGTTAGAGTTTTAAATTATGGCAACTAGATTTTTTTTGTTATCTTTTGATATAAACATATGTTGCACAAAATTTTGGAGAACTTTTCAGATTCATTATTGGATATTTTATCAAAGTTTAGAGTTTTCTCTCAAACTTTTCAAAGCTTCGCTTTGTTATTCAAAATCAAACTTATCAAAGTTTTTAACTTTGTGGCGTTTGTCGATCGTGCTTGTGCGGATTGTCGTCGACTTGTTCTTCGAAGGTTCGTTATAATCTCGGTTGTTTATCTCGTGATTATTCGTTGCTAGACTTTTCATAGTTTAGAGGTGAAAATCACAACACACACACTTGATTCAAAAGATCGGGACAACAACGATTCTTTGTTCGTCAGTGAATTGAGGGCGCGATTTGATTTTAATCATAGTTGTGGCAAGTAATGCACTTATCACAAACACCCTCAACGTCACGTTTCATGTGTGGCCAATAGAAATGTTCATGCAATGCACTTAAAGTTTTAGCCACACCAAAATGTCCCATTAAGCCACCCCCATGTGCCTCCCTCACAAGTAGCTCACGAATGGATGATTTTGGGATTCACAACCTATCTTCTCTAAACAAGAAACCATGATACAAAAAAATTTATCATGTGGACCATGCATACAAGTTTCAAACAAACTCTTAAAGTCCTCATCTAGCACATACAATTCCTTCACACGCTCAAACCCCAAAACTTTTGACTCCAAGGTAGAGATTAGTACGTACCTTCGTGACAGTGCGTCGGTCACTACATTTTCCTTACCGACGTACCTTCGTGACTTTGATTAGTACGTACAAGCAAGGTTAAGATTGAGCACCAAAGACCGGCAGGATTGTTGCAATCTTTGCCTATACCGCAATGGAAGTGGGAGCACATAACTATGGATTTTGTTGTTGGGTTACCAAAGACGCAGAAAGGCTTCAATTCTATTTGGGTGATCGTGGATCGATTGGCCAAGTCATCACATTTTCTTTCTGTCAAGACGACGTATTCTATGAATCAATATGCTGAGGCTTATATTCAGGAAATTGTGAAACTTCATGGAATACCGGTATCGATAGTTTTCAGATCGTGATCCAAGGTTTACATCAGAATTTTGGAAGAGTTTGCATAGAGCCTTGGGAACGAAATTGGATTTTAGTACCGCCTACCATCCTCAAAGCGACGGTCAATCAGAAAGGGTTATCCAAATTCTCGAAGATATGCTAAGGGCTTGTACGATTGATTTCCCGGGAAGTTGGGATTCCAAGTTGCCTTTGGTGGAGTTCACGTATAATAACAGCTACCAGTCTTCTATAGGCATGGCACCTTATGAAGCCTTATATGGAAGAAAGTGCCGATCTCCTTTGTTTTGGGAAGAGGTAGGTGAAAGGAAGATGTTGGGCCCGGAGTTGGTTCAACAAACAGCAAATGTTGTGGCATTGATCCAAGAACAAATGAGGACCGCTCAGTCTCGACAGAAGAGTTATGCCGATGTTCGACGACGACCTTTAGCATTCGAGGTTGGTGATCATGTATTTATTAAGATAGCTCCTCTCAAAGGAGTTATGCGATTTGGCAAGAAAGGTAAGTTAAGTCCTCGATATATTGGGCAATTTGAAATTCTTGAGAAGATTGGAGACCGAGCCTATCGTCTTGCATTGCCACGGACTTTGATCGAGTTCACAACGTATTTCATGTTTCTATGCTACGTAAGTACCTTTCTAATCCATCTCATGTCCTTCGGTATGATTCATTGGATCTTTTGCCTAACCTAAGCTATGAGGAAATACCGGTTCAAATTCTTGATCGCAAAGTTAAAGTGTTGAGAAATAAATAAATTGGCCTTGTCAAAGTTCTTTGGAGGAATCATGTTATTGAAGAGGCAACATGGGAACCGGAAGAGGAGATGAAACATCGTTATCCAACTTTATTCGACGGTAAGCAAATTTCGGGGACGAAATTTTTATAAGGAGGGGAGATTATAATATCCCGACCTTTTTGTCATGTTATAGTTTATAGTGTTGTTTATGATTTATGGTGATAAGATATGGTTTTAAATATTTTAATGGTTATGGTGGAAATGATTATTGGTTATGGTTATGGATATTGTGATGGTTGTAAATATGTTTATTGGAATGATTGTTATATGGTCATTGTTTATGGTTATTGTTTTGGAATCATGTTCATAGTTGGTGATGATTATGGAAGTGGATGGGTAGAATAGAAAATTGATCTTAAGCCAAATAGGAAATTGAAGCGCAGAAACGGTATGAAAAATGTGGCAGTAGTTGTGGTCTTTAGCATAATGTTTTGTATATTGATCCAATTGATGTTAGGCCACTTTCATTGGAAAGATAAGATATAAGGCTATAACTTTCATGTTTTGAGTTTTGTTCAAATCATTAGGGGAGACGAGCCAAAAGTTGCCCGAAGTGTGTCATGTGTATCGTTGCTTCTGTATTGACACATGTTGGGAGATTGAGCATAACGTTTTACTCATACCTTCAAATGACATGTGGCCAATTGGAGATGCAAGCCAAGACATAGAGCTACAACTTTCTTGTTCACCACTTTTCCAGATTATGAAGGAAAGAGTCGTTTCGGAAGCGATCTTTGTTGGAGCTGTGCGCAGAGCACTGTTGTGGAGTGCAGGTGGCAGCGCCTAGCAGCGCCGCAGCGCTGCCAGGGCCGTAACCCTGGCGCCTAGGCGCTGCCTAGCAGCGCCGCGGCGCTCCCAGCGCCGTAAAGCAGGCGCAGTGGCGCCGCGGCGCTAGACATGCGAAATTGTTTTTTTAAAACACGTTTTTAAGGGATTGAAGGCTTATAACATGATTCTAGAGGCTTCTACTTCATTCTAACCTTCTCCCTTTTCCTTAAAATCGATTCATGCCATTTTCTTTCTAGTTTTCTCTCCTTCAATGTAGAACCCGTAATTAGACTGTGTATAAGCCATGCATAATTCTAGTATTTTAAATTTAATTGACTTCATTGCATGAGTATTTAAGTGTTTTCTTTGAAGTTAATATTTTATCCAGTAGCTTAGATTTTTCTCTTTTCAGTTAATTCGGTGAGGCCGGACCGGAGTTGGAGTAAAGAGATAAAATTTACTAGTAAGAAAACATTTTTCCAAAATTTATTACATTAGCTTTACCCGGGTGGTAGCTAATGTCACAGTCGTAGTTTTTCACAAGCTCCAACCAACGCCTCTGACGCATATTCAGCTCCTTCTGCGTAAAGAAATACTTGAGGCTCTTGTGGTCGGTAAAGATCTGGCACTTCTCTCCATACAAATAGTGCCTCCAAATCTTCAATGCATAAACTACGGCGGCCAACTCTAGATCATGGGTAGGGTAATTCTTCTCGTGGATTTTCAGCTGTCGAGAAGCATATGCTATCACCTTCCCATGCTGCATCAATACTGCGCCAAGACCGAGCTTCGAAGCATCGGTATAAAGGACAAACTCACCGGGCCCTGACGGTATGGCCAAAACTGGTGCTGAAATAAGAGCTTGCTTCAAAGTATCGAAGCTCTTCTGGCACTCATCGCTCCACACAAACTTCACATTCTTCTTTGTCAATGATGTGAGTGGAACGGTAATGGAGGAGAATCCCTAAATGAATTTCCTGTAATATCCTGCTAGCCCAAGAAAACTGCGGATTTCAGATGCATTCTGAGGCACAACCCAATCTCTGACTGCTGCAACTTTCGCTGGGTCTACCTCAATACCACTGCTAGAAACGATGTGGCCAAAGAACGCCACCTTCTCTAACCAGAATTCGCACTTACTGAACTTTGCGAATAACTTGTGCTTCTGCAAGGTCTGCAGCACTGTGGTCAGATGTCTGCTGTGATCCTCCTGATTCTTGGAGTAGACGAGAATGTCGTCTATGAATACTATCACAAACTGATCGAGATACGGCTGAAATACGCGATTCATGAGATCCATGAAGATCGCTGGCGCATTCGTCAGACCGAACGGCAGTCAGAGCGAGTTATTCAGATTTTGGAGGATCTTCTCCGTGCTTGCGTCATTGATTTCTCTGGGAGTTGGGAGTCGAACTTGCCATTGGTAGAGTTCACCTATAACAACAGCTTCTAGTCTTCTATTGGTATGGCTCCGTATGAAGCACTGTATGGCCGCAAGTGCAGATCTCCTGTTCATTGGGATGAAGTAGGAGAGAGAGCAGAGTTGGGTCCAGAGATTGTTCAGCAGGCTGCAGATGTAGTAGTCAAGATCCGTGATAGGATGAGGACTGGTCAGAGCCGACAGAAGAGTTATGCCGATCAGCGGAGGAGAGAGTTAGAGTTTGCAGTGGGCGATCATGTTTTTGTGAAAGTGGCACCTATGAAGGGTGTCATGAGATTTGGGAAGAAAGGGAAGCTCAGCCCGAGATTTATTGGACCCTTTGAGATCCTTGACAGAGTTGGGACGCTAGCTTATCGTGTTGCTCTTCCGCCGAATCTGGCCGGAGTACACAATGTGTTCCACGTCTCCATGCTGAGAAAGTACATGGCAAACCCTTTGCATGTCCTGAACTTTGACCCGTTGCAGCTTACTCCGAACCTATTTTATGAGGAGAGGCCAGTGCAGATCCTAGACAGGCAGGAGAAGAAGCTTCGGAACAAGCTAGTTAAGCGAGTCAAAGTCAGATGGCTCAACCATTCAGAGGAGGAAGCTACATGGGAGTGAGCCGGAGATGAGAGATCGTTACCCCGAGTTATTCGGTGAGTTCTAATTTCGAGGACGAAATTTCTTTTAAGGGGGGAGAGTTGTAGAACCCGTAATTAGACTGCGTATAAGCCATGCATAATTCTAGTATTTTAAATTTAATTGACTTCATTGCATGAGTATTTAAGTGTTTTCTTTGAAGTTAATTATTTTATCCAGTAGCTTAGATTTTTCTCTTTTCAGTTAATTCGGTGAGGCCGGACCGGAGTTGGAGTAAAGAGATAAAATTTACTAGTAAGAAACATTTTTCCAAAATTTATTTAAAGATAAATAATGAGTAAATTTATTGTAAAAGAAGGTTTAAGGAATTATTTAAATAAGTTGAGATAAGTAGTAAATTGAGTTCAATAATTAATTCCTCAATTCTTTAAAATATTTAATGAGTAGATAATACACTAAAGATTTAAAGTTCAATATTTAAGAAATATTTTCCCCACCTCTTATTATAATTTTCGGCCCCTATGATTTGATTTAAAAGTTTATTTGACAACCCATTTAATTAATAGTCTTCCCTATCCAATTTTATTGGGAAATAGTTTTATCACAACAAATCTTCCATGATAATTAATTGAGCAAGATCCCACCCCACCTAGCTAGATAAAAATCGGCCATGCTCCTTTTTTTTTTTAAGATTTAATTGTGATTTTTTTCAACTCATTCTTTATTTATCCCCTTAACTTTTCTAGATGGATTTATCCTCCCCAACTTTTAAATCACTACCAAGATTTAATTAAACCAATTCTCCCTTGCACCTAGACCTTAAAATCGCCCATATACACCTCTAGTATCCCGAAGAAAAATCTTTGATATCATTCTTTTCCTTATCACTCAAACTAGTAGATAGAAAGAATATTTTCCCTTCCCTTTATCTTGTATCTTCCCATTTAATTTCCTAGACTCCCTCCCACTCCATAATCTGGAAAATTCCAGCCTCCTTCAGCACTGAAAACCGTGAGACCCTAGGGTAAAAACAAGGAGGAAAAACTAGAAAGAAAACAAGAGAAGCAACTCCGTCTCCTACGCGCCGAGTCGTCGTATTCTTTCGTTTTTTCATTCAAACGAAATCAAAGGCATGTCTATATTCCTTTCAAACCTCAATCAAGTCCTAATCATTTATTTAACATTAAATGATCATCTTTTATGTGCAAAAACCGAAACATGGCAAAAATTTTCAGAAAAACCAAAACATGCAGATCTCGGTTTCATGACAAGCTTCACGGTTTCATTGGTTTTGTGAGTTTCAGGTATTGGTTCGGTTCCAGGCTCCCAAGGCTACATCTAGACATGTTCTAGGATGGATTAGGACAACTTTGGTCCATTATTTCAGCCCCATGCATGAGAGAAACCGAAGATGACAGCAACTCACCATCGTTGCCATTGTTGTGCTTCGAAAATTCTGTGTGTGCTGTCAAAGGAAAAGGATCTGATCTTGGCTACCCTAAGGGCCTTTAGCCATGGTTAGATCCCTTCCCTAGCATGTCTAAGACGTGACTAAGTCGCCCTTTTGGTGGCTTGGTCCACGGTGAATCGGTTTTCAATTAAAATGCAAGAACAGCCCTGCACCCCCTTCGACCCCTTCATTTGACAGCATGTGTTGTTTCAAGTTTTGTGGAATGGTATGGATCTTGGTTGGCCTATGGCCCTTAGCCACGGTTCATACCCTACCACTGGATGTCTAGATCGTCCCATGGTCAATCAAATGGCCACTGGAATGAGTCGAGACAGCAAGCAAAGCAAAACACCCCTCACGCGCGCGAAGGTGCTCTCGGGTGGAACTTTTCTGATGTTGCTGGAATAATTCGAATTGTGGCTGGCCTAGGGCCCTTAGCCATGGTTCAAATAATTCCTTGGGATTTGGTAAGAGTCTCTAGATGGTGGTTCATGCCCCCAATGGCCGGTAGTCTCAAAAACAACACAAGACACGCGATTGCACAACTGCTGGAATTTGACAGCAACTTGTTGTGACGGTTCGGAGGCTCGTTCGAGTTCTTGGTTGGCTTTTAGCCTATGGCCTTGGACTGAACAGTGCCTCATCGAGTTAGAAGGCCATTTTTTGGCCGTTTGTGATTCGGATCATTTTTGAAGTCGTACGAGAATTTACGGTGCGATGTGCCAAATTGACTCTCGAAAGAGCATTTCATGTTTTGGCCTCCATTTCACCTAAATTTCGACCCTCATCATTTAGGAGCATAAATTCATAATTTTAAGGGTATTTTAATCATGACGTTACGTTGGTTCAGTGTTGGTTCGCGTTGGTTCGGAGTCATGATGAAATACGAAGTCGTTAGTAGTAATTGTCGCATTTTCACACTTAATTGCATAGTTTGGTCAAGAAAAATCTATTGCATATTTTTTTGATGGCATATTTAGGTTCAGCGAGCCTGGGGACGATCCAATCCAGTTGGTAAAATAGTACAGGATTTTTCATTATGCCATTTAATTATATTACGTGCATAAAAATAGAAAATACTTATTTTTGAGATTTATGCGATATTGCTTGTGGTCAATTCACTATTATGGGAGCATTATTTTACCCGGTCGCTAGTGACCGGTCAGTTCAGTTCAGTTTGATACTCCCCGGTAGCCAGTTACCGATCAGTTCAGTTCAGTGCAGGGGCCACATGCGTAGACCATAATCTCAACCGAAAATTATCAGTCATTTCAGTACAGGGCTCCAAGGAGCAAACATTTTTACTATGATATTTAATTCAGTCATGCACGTATTATAATTGCTCAGTACAAGTTATTTTCAGAATGCCTCATGACATGATTTTTATCCATGCAAATTATATTTTACTCGTTACCTACGATATATGCATGCTGAGTCTTTAGGTTCACTAGACTTGATTGTTGTAGGTACCGATGAGGTCAGGGCCGAGGGCGGGGACCAGTGAGCCAGCTTGGCGTCGTAGTAGTGGCACCCGAGGACCTCAGTTCAGCATTTATTATTTTATTCCTCAAACAATTTTTATCAGTTGTTGGATATTCTTAAATTGGTATTTCGCAAACAAATATTTTTCCGCTGCCATTTTGACTATCAAACTTTGTTTATCGGTTTAATTATGAATATGACATTTTAATTATTTAAAAAAAAAATTTAATTTTGCTCAGATTTTCAAGCAAGGATTTTCGGGCCTTCACAGTTGGTATCAGAGCCGACCTGTGAGGCCCGGGGCCGAAGAGGGCGGGGGGTGATCGAAGGTGCCATCAGTTGCACGGACAATGAGCGGCTCCGGCAGGCTTCTAGGTGAAGGGAACATGAATGAAGCGATCCCACACGGGAATGAGAGGGATTCCGAGACTGTTCAATGTAATGGACTGTACAGTTGAAGAGGGCTTAAAAGATTTGATTTGTACTACTCATATCACGAAGGTGCATCTTTTTTTGGTAGCTCATCACATAAGAACTCCAAAGTTAAGCGTGCTTGACTTGGGGCAATTTTGGGATGGGTGACCTCCTGGGAATTTTCCCAGGGTGCGTGTGAGTGAGGACATAAGCACGCTGAAAAGACTCGTCTTGATACAGTGAGGACAGTCGTCGAATCTAGGGCGTTACAAAACCGACGTATAGTCAACTTGCTGTAAAATTCCAGCAACTGTACCATCGCGTATCTTGTGTTGTTTTCGAAAGTTTTGACATGGATCTCGATTTTTCCTTGAATAACATGATCATGTACTGAAAATAAATGATAATATGACTTGATTGAGGTTTAGAAAGAATCTAGACATGCCTTGATTCGTTTGATGGAAAAACGAAAGGATGCGACGACTCGGCGCGGAGGAGACGTTGTGGCTAGCTTCTCTACCTTTCTTGTACTCGATTTCTCTCCCTTATTTTCCTACTGGATTCCCACAGTTCTCAGCTTAAAAAGTTCACTCAGATTTTGAAAAAAAGAGTGGGGAAAAATGGTTAGGAAGGTGAGGAGAAAGGGTGCAAGATATAAGGAATGAATCAAGATAAAGTCCACTCTCCTTTGAAATTTGAATTGTGGTTTGCTATCAAATCTTCTTGGAAGCTTCTAGGAGGGGTGGCCGATTATTAGCTTGTTTTCTAGTCTAGGATATGTCCATTAATTAATTAAATTGTGCTCCCAAAAATCCTAGAATTATCCTACAACTTACATGCAAAGAAATGGTCAAAAGGTTGATGAGTTGGCAATTGAGTTGCCTAGCAACTATGGGGCCGAAATTGTGCTAATAAAATGAGTGGGAAGTGTTGGTTATCTAGTCAACTAATCCTTGAAAGCCTTACTAATCCTTTAATAATTTAGTGAGCTAACCCCTTAATTAATAACTTAATGAGTTCATTTCTTAATCACCTCAAATAATTAAATTAATCCTCAAACCTCCCTTTCTAACTTAAATGAACTTAGTTGCTAGCTAAATTAACTTCTGGAAATATTTCTCGAATCTTAAATTCTATCTCAAAACTCCAACTCCGGTCCGGCCTCACTGAATAACTGAAATGCTAAAAATCAAACTACTGAACTGAAATAATAAAATAATTAACTTCAAAGAAATGCATTTAAAATAATCATGCAATGAAGTCAATTAAATTTAAAAATCTAGAATTATGCATGGCTTATACGTAGACTGATTTACGGGTTCTACACGACCTCTCTTAGTACGGTGTGGTTCGGGGACGAACCAAGCGGAAACTGGTGGGCATGTGAGGCCCGGGGCCGAAGAGGGCGGGGGATGATCGCCGGTGCCATCAGTTGCACGGACAATGAGCGGCTCCTGGCAGGCTTCTAGGTGGAGGGAAAATGAATGAACCGACCCACAGGGATGAGGGATTCTGAGACTGTTTCAATGTAATGATTGTAAGTTGAGAGGGA
>NW_027459890.1:0-57792 GCF_025594145.1 Primulina tabacum | reverse complement strand
GATCTTGGCTCGGGGTTCGTACCTCGACCGTTCATGAAGGCCAGGGCTCCGCACCCTGGTCATCTATTAAGTCCAGGGATCCGTACCCTGGCTCGGGGCTCCGTACCTCGACCATTCATGAAAACTAGGGCTCCGCACCCTGGTTATCTATTAAGTCCAGGTATCCGTACCCTGGCTCGGGGCTTCGTACCTCGACCATTCATGAAGGCCAGGGCTCCGCACCCTGGTTATCTTTTAAGTCCAGGGACCCGTACCCTGGCCCGGAGTCCCGTACCTCGGTCATCTTTTATGTCCAGGGATCCGTACCCTGGCTCGGGGCTCCGTATCTCGACCATTCATGAAGGCCAGGGCTCTGCACCCTGGTTATTTTTAAGTCTAGGGACCCGTACCCTGGCCCGGAGACCCGTACCTCGGTCATCTTTTAAGTCCAGGGATCCGTACCCTGGCTCGGGGCTCCGTACCTCGACCATTCATGAAGGCCAGGATTCCGCACCCTGATTATCTATTAAGTTCATGGATCCGTACCCTGGCTCGGGGCTCCTTACCTCGACCATTCATGAAGGCCAGGGATCCGCACCTTGGTTATCTTTTAAGTCCAGGGACCCGTACCTCAGTCATCTTTTAAGTCCAGGATCCGTACCCTGGCTCGGGGCTCCGCACGTCGACCACTCCCAAGATCCGGGACATGCTCCCCAGCCCAAGGCTCCGCATCTTGGTTATTCATAAGCCCAGGGTTCTCAAACCTGGCTCGGGGCTCCGCACCTCGACCATTCTTAAGTCCGGGAGATATGAGGTACCGGCAATTTATTTAAAGCCCGGGAGACATGAGGTCCCAACATTTTATACTTAAGTTCGGGAGATATGAGGTCCCGACATCTTATGCAAAAACCGGGAGGCACGAGGCCCCGGCATCTTATCTCAAGTCCATAAGACACGAGACTCCGGCATTTCATCCCATTTCTGGGAGACATGAAGCCCCCGATGCTTTTATAGAACAAGATTGATTATCTCTTTGGGAATCCAAGCATGACTGATCAGGACAGCGAGTATGACTCAGCCCGACTATTTAAGGGATGTGTGATGATACCCCATAAGAGCCCGGGTCATCCATGACCCGGAATATCAAAAAGATTTCCAAATCCGAGTGAATCTGCAGATTGATTCTTCTGGAGCCGGGCAGGTGCAAGCTCATGCTCTACTCCCCGAGCAACCAGACGCCCGGGCTCTTGTATAAATCTCCCGGGAGGCATTCTACCCGGGCACCTCGCTAACAGTGCCGCATTTGAGTGGTTTAGAAGATAAGATCTTGTCTCGAGAAGCGCACCTGACTGAATCCTATTGATGTGAATTGATGGAAAATTAGGGTGGCGTGACAGGAAGGGTTCATCAGGAGCCGGGCAGGTGAATGCCCGGGACGTCTCCTCCTCGGGCCACCGGACGCCCGGGCTCTCGTTCAAACTCCCGGGAACTTTCTACCCGGGCCACCTCGGTATGAGCACCGCACTCGAGTATACTAGCAGAATAGGATGTGGGCGACTGTCCCATCTCTGACACTAGGCCGATGAGTTGACAAAATCAGATGGGCTGGATGTGACCAGTATGAGATTTGACATGTCAGAAAATATAGGGTGTGCTCAGCCGTCCTACTATAATTAGTAGGTAGCACGGAGAACGAGGTCATAATTACTTCTCCTACTATAAATACCAGGTTCTCTCTTTACATTTACATTCATTTATTCACACCAATATCACAACCATCACTTGGTTACATTGGTTCTTGGTTTGAATCATTCACTGACTTAAGCATCAGAGTGGCCACGCCGGACACCCCTCCGACACCCATTCACGTGGTTACCTTCTTGAGTGCAGGAAATCCTCTCCGCCCGGGGAAGAAGCTTCTGGTTCAGATATCTACATTGCTCTTATTTCCTTCATCATTTTGATAGCAGATCCGGTGGAACACCCGACCCTGCTCACTCATTTCACCAGGATCGCATCATATATCATGATTTT
Source organism: Primulina tabacum (assembly GCF_025594145.1). Classification (NCBI taxonomy): domain Eukaryota; kingdom Viridiplantae; phylum Streptophyta; class Magnoliopsida; order Lamiales; family Gesneriaceae; genus Primulina; species Primulina tabacum. Next base: position 55,779 of record NW_027459890.1, on the reverse strand, counting down.
GCATGAAAGCATATCCAAGGATTTACGTAGTCCCTTTAATTTCCTTTACTTTATAATATCAAATGTTGCATTGTTTTTGTAATTAATCTTGTAATATTATTGACATACTGCATGTCTTTCCAAGCAAGTATGTGTAGCTAATCTCTTGTTTACTTTTGTTATATACATTAAAGCTAAAAGTTATTACCACTTCCTGGTCCTGTCGCGCTCCCATACCATGTTGCTACAGCAGGGGCGAAACCATCAACGACAGACGATATTGATGATCCCGGACTCATACAGAGGCAATGTTGGTTTATAAACATTAAAATTGCCGCAATTACCATAACTGGGAAAGAACGGGTGAAGAACACGGTGATTATATATATATGTGAAGCAAACTTTTAAATGTGCAAAAAAAGTTGGATGAAAAGGCAGTGGTGGCTGTCGTGTTAGCGCTGGTCATGGCCTGCCTTTTTATATTGGTACAATTATAATGCTTACCTTTTAATAAGTAACTTAAAGGAGAGCTTCTTACTATGTATAAAATAAAACCAATGATTATTATTATATATATTATATATAATATATATAGATAGATAGATAGATAAGTTTTTTAAAAAAATTGTGAGATGCAAGTCAATTTTGTGAGACAATATCTTATTTGATCACTCATAAAAATTACTATTTTTTTATGTTAAATACATGACTTATTATTGTAAATATTATATAGTTGATCCGTGTCCCATGACACCTTACCACAAAAAACTTACCAATATAATTTCAATATATTATATACTTACTATATATTATATATATTTATGTGTTCTTAGTTGAGGTAATAGTTTTCCAATAATTAATATCATTAGTATGAACATTGGTAAGGTGGGCTGCCCCATATATTGCAACATTTAGGCGGAGGCCTATTATATATATAGAGACGATGATGATTCAGATCTCCCAAATTTGAGTGCACGACCAATAACAATGTCAATACCTCGGTCGCAGAGCGATCAACTCTTGTCCTCCTCCGCCTCCCCCGCCATCCCTCCTCCTCTTCAGGGGACTGCATGCTCCCCGGACCGCCGTCCAAGAACAACGGTGGATCAGCTGATCTATCTTCAGCTGGCCTACTCGCCTACGCCTCCGGCAGCTCCGTACCGTTCTCGACACCCATTCCATGCAGCTCGTCTCCACCATGCCCATGCCCACGCCCTCTCCCTCTGCTGTCTCCCCTTTCATAACTGCTGTCCGATGGTCTCCGCTCTCACTCCCTCATCTCCTCCTCGAGAACTCATCCCCTCACCTTCTTCTCGCCCGTGGGTGATCGCCATGGACGCATTTCGATCCTAGATTTCCGATCGAAATCACCGATACTGTCTTGGACAGCAATACTTCTAATTCGTCTAAATTGGGCATTCAGGATCTCTGTTGGGTTCCAGACCCGTTCCGACTCCTGGGGTCTCGCCGCCCATTTCCGGCCCTTCATTGCTCTCTCTTTACAATACCGCTACGGGGAGATGCTTCTTTAAGTATGACGCTTCACCAGAGTTACTTCTCCTGTCCTCCGCCGCGACCCCTTTGATTCACGTCATTTCTGTGTTCTGGGCCTCAAGGGGCTTCTTACTCTCGGTGAAATTGCTTGGTGACTCAGAGACCGACGTTGTGATGAAGGAGCTTCAGATTCGTACTGAGGCCTCGGAATTGCAGAGACTGGAGAGGGATTCTCCTAGCAATGGTGGAGCGCCAGCTTCGGCGGCTTTCCCAAATTATCTGGTGAAATTTGCGTTCTCGCCACACTGGAAGCATTGTGTATTAGTAGGCTTTCCTAGGGAGCTCGTGGTGTTTGACTTGCAGTATGAATCTGTTTTGTTTGCAACGGGCCTGCCAAGGGGATGCGGAAAGGTTTTAGATGTGTTGCCAGATGCGAGTATGGATATATTTTACTGTGTTCATATGGATGGGAAGCTCACTACTTGGCGATGCAAAGAGTGAGTACTCAGCACAATAGGTTGTTAAAAGTCACATGGCTATGGTGATGTTTAATTTGAATTATATATAGTGCTAAAAAAGGCACAATGACCGGCTCTTAATTTCCAATAAAGTTATTGTAAGGTCGAGTTAAATGCTGAATTTGTTTGTGTGACAATAATTGATTGAGCAAAGATGTCGGGACTCAATGCTTACTCTCCATCATTCTTATAGTTGCTATGTGACATGAGAATGAATTTGAGCTGAAAGGTCATCCCCACCTTCCTCCAGTATATCACTGACAGTCCTTCGTGAGTGCGGCACACACCTTTTTTCTTTCTTTTGGAGCTGTTTTGTCGTATTTTCAATCTTCGAATAATGGAGCTGAAGTTTAATGAGAGTTTCAAGGTTTATTCTGGTAGGATTGTGGAAAGAAACGGGTTCTAGAATTTGTGAAACAACGAAAGGAAATGATAATGGTTACTGCATCTAGTTATGAAGTAAAACCCCTTTCTGCATCTTTGCAGTTCCGGGTATTTCTAACTTTATGTTTCCGTGTACGCATTAATCCATAAGCATTGAGCCATAATATATGTTGACGATGTTCAAAGTTTTATGATTAAACAAATGTGATTTTTTCATTATTCTGATCTTATGAATGTTAGTAATGCAGTGATGCGTATGTATCTATTTGAAAGGATGAAAAACTTAATTTTAGGAGATTTAAGTTCTATTACTGGCTTGCTATTTCTGCTCTTGCTAATAGAGTTTTGTACAGCAGAATGCCATAAAGCAAAATAAATTGTCTGATTGATAATTCGTTTTCGTACGCCATCATCATGTGCATAATTAGAAAAATCTCTGTTATCTAGATTTGAAATGTAATTATGCATATTTATTTGTTTATTACCACAGAGGCGAGCAGGTGCACATTATGTGTTCAATGGACGAATTGATTCCCTTAATCGGTACATCTGTTCCTTCTCCATCACTTCTGGCTGTTACCATCTCCCAATTAGATTCAACACTCCAAGATATTGGCAAGCTTTGTTCGGATGCGACTTCACTTGATATAGATTTTGATAGTCCATTTGATTTTGTTGATGAATCTTCTATCATTTCTAAAACTCATTTAATATCAATTTCGGATGATGGGAAACTGTGGAAATGGTGCCTGACTGCTGAAGAATCCAGCGCTGTTCTGAAGGATATAGAGATTGTTAGTGAAATTGTAAAAGCCAGTAAAGTTCCAGTTCCAGAAATTGAATCCCAGTTAGCTTGTTCAGCTAATGAATATGCAATTAGCTCAGTTAACCAGCAAGATGATAAATATAGAAGAAAGAACTGCCAATCTAGACGTACCATTGCCGCAGATGAAGTTTTATATAAGGTAGGCTGTCTAGAGTATGTTAATGCGCGAAGCTAGTATTTTTTTTGTAGATTTTAAATCTCTTTCATGTCAAACTTTGCTGTGATAGATTTGATGGTATTTAAATATTTCATATTAATTTGAATATAATCTTTTGAAGATCCACTGGCAGCATGAGAAGAAACCAAGTGAAAGGATCAAAGGAATAAAAATTAAAAATCATCTTTTTATTTTCCAAATTTGCTAGTTGTCAGTAAATCAAGGTTATCTACCTGGCAATAACAAGAAGGCTTTAATTTCCACAATCAGATCATTTAGTGGATTCCGTACGAGTCACTGAACAAATTTCAGATATCTGAGGCATGGTAGCTTCTAGATGTTATGATTGGTGCATGGTTTCTACTGGTATGGTCAATTTGAAGAGTTTCCAGGCTTTCATCTCTGACTTTCTTGTTTACATGTAAAACATTTATCAAAGTTTTGCAAAATCTTGAAAGTAATTTCGAGATGATATTTCGTTTTTTTATTTTGTTTTTTGTTGTTGGTGATAGGTGGATGAAAATATATTTTGTTTGAGTTGACGATTGATGTGCGAATATAATCAATTATGTGGAAAAATGAAGGGATTTGGGTTTTGAAAATCTTTTTAATAAAAACCTTCGAAAGAGAGATGAAACCATTTGATTGTGAAGAGAAAACGAAGAAATGAGTTGAACCATCTTTTCAAAATAGAAGAAAAATTTCAATTTGAAAACAAAACAAATAAGGGCTTTGATTCTATCTCATGGTGTCACCCTCAATGTTCATAACTATTTACTTCATTAAGCTTTACGATGAACTGGGTCGAAAAAAATGCTCGAGGCATTGCTGGATAATATTGGGCTTAGCCCCTTGAAAATTTTACTATTTTGTAGGTACTTGATTCTGCTTTGCTGTTTTTTGTTGAGGTTTTCAAACTCAAATTCTTTTAGGTTTCCAGTGATTGCAGGAAACAATATTATATGTTTATTTTGGATTTGGGTGGGAACCGGTATGTAATATCCTGCAATTCACTAGAAACAACAAGCCCTTACCTTTGTCTTTGTGTTTGCTATAATATTAACGCAGATTAACCTAGTTGGGCAACTGCATCTTCTCTCGTCAACAGTGACTATGCTGGCTGTACCATCTCCTTCGCTTACAGCTACTTTGGCACGTGAGTTCTCTCATTCTTTTATGTGATCCTTATAATCCTTTCTTCACTTCGACCCTGGTGGAAAGTCTTCTGATCCTCAAAATATAGAGTGAGTTTATCAAGATATTGGCGAACTTTTTTTTTTGTGTCAACTAATCATCCATCCGATGCATGAAGGTGGGGGAAATTCTCCTGCTGTAGCTGTTCCGCTAGTTGCTTTAGGAACTCAAAGTGGCACAGTTGACGTGATTGATATCTCTGCAAATGCTGTTGCTGCAAGTTTTTCCATTCATAGTAATATGGTCAGGGGATTACGCTGGCTGGGAAATTCAAGATTGGTGTCATTCTCTTATTCACAGGTCGGAACTGCCCAAGTTATTTTATGGTTATATGCCTCAATCTTTGTCACGCATTCAGATATTATCATTATACTGCAGTTTTCACTCTAACACGGTTTGTGGAGTTAGGTAACCGAAAAAACAGGAGGTTATGTTAATAAGCTAGTTGTTACCTGCTTAAGAAGTGGCCTTAATCGAACATTTCGAACTATGCAAAAGCCAGAGAAAGCTCCAATTAGAGCATTGAGGGCTTCATCTTCTGGAAGGTTCGCTGATTTTTATAATGTACTTATTTGCTCTTTTTTTCACATTTCTACTTTAACTGATAAGTGCTCTGTCTTTTTGTCTCTTGCTGAACAAGCATGATAATCTATCTCTAGCCCTAAAAATCAATTCTTTGCATTTGTTGTAAAATTCGAAAAAGCAAGGGAGTTGAAGACCCATGTTTCATTTATGTGAATTTCAAAGTTTGATTTGTTTTTATGAACCCACAAAGATCTTATTGCCTGTCAAAATAAAACAACTTAAATAAACTTATACGAAGGCTTCCAGTTGATTACTTAGTCATGACTTTGCTACTTCACAATTTAAAAGAAGCTGTCAAAAACAGTATTTACACATGCTTGATTAGCTATTTAATTAGTAAAAACACGGATAGTTAGAACTGGAAAACATTGGTACAGTAAACCAATTTTTCTACTCATGTTGTGACCATCGGTTTCTGCTCTTTCTCCCTTTTCCCTTTCAATTTCTATTTTTATCCAGTCATTTTTTATCCATTTCTCTTTGGTGTTGGTGGTATTGGACATTGGTTGTGATTGGGTTGGGGAAGATGGAAAGCTTAGTCAGGAGGTTGGTTGATTCTTACTTGCTTTATTTGATCACATTGAGTTAGACGACTTACATTACTGGTAGTGGCCTCGCTAATTGCTACATTCGTGAAGTTCTGATCTGCAAAGATGGGCATTACAGATCTCCCATGAGCCTTTCTAGCCAAAGCATTTCACATATACCCTGTACAATAGCTTTAAATTCTGCTTCCACCATTCCCACATGACTAAATTCAACACGATTTTGTACGATACCTGGCAGTTTTTTAATTATCTTCAACTCCAAGGCCTATCAACAGTCTGCAAAGGTTTCAATATCGATACTTTATTTTTCTGAGCATCAACACTTTAGATCGAGTTTCTTTGAGATGTTAAAGAATTTTGTCAGATTGCTATAGATGTTGCTAAGTTCTAGAGTGCATGAACTAATTTATAATGATTAACCACAAGTGTATGTCAGGTCATTCAAGAAAGAGAGAATTTTCTAGCTAACACTTGTATTTTCATTTGTCAACTGGAGGATAATCTACTACCACCTTTCTTCAGTAGGGTCACAATCAGGTTTGCGCCTTAATTTCCCCTTTTCCTCGTGTAAATTGAGTATATATCTCCATTGAGAAATGAAAATTCGATCGCACATTTTTTAAATCTCTCTTCCAAAGTACCACTTACAATTCTCCAAAATTTATGCTTAGAATCCTGTCTCCAACTGCTATTTAAACTCTTGGATTTAACGTGTATCATCTTCAGTGATTAGACAATCCACATAAATTGTTAAGATGGATCACCTCTCATCCTCCTATGTTGATGAAAGTTGCATGATCTACATATCCTTGCTAGTATCCAAGGCTAGCAAGGGTGATATTACACTAGGTTTGTAAAGTTTGTTTGACTCGTGAGAACATAAGTTATACATCCGAAGGAATTAAGAGTTTTTGTGATTGGAAATCCATCAGTTAAACATTACAAGGGTCAGGAATTGAAGTTTTTGAGGAGGACGATTTAAGAGGGTGTGAAGCAATAAGATTGGGCCCTCACTCCTGTAAGATTTCTGGGATTGCGGTAGTTAGCGTAATAGTACCAGTGAATAATATGAGATGTTAATTTTTTGGTCTCAGTCACTCCATTTTCTCGCGTCTACAGACGCGAGGGATGTTATGGCATTGATAAAGGATCTATTTATAGGGTGATTGAGCGGTTGGTCATTTAGAAGGTTGATTTGTTGGTGGCTTTTTCTGCCTTTTCTACCTATTTTGGATGAAATAAGATTAGAGACTCATATTCTCAAGAGAACCTCCCGATCTTGTTGCTCAAGAATTTGGAATATTCACTCGGATATTTTATTCCACTCATTTCTCTCTTAAATACAAATAGGACACTATTTCAATCAGGAAACCATTGACTAATCATGCAAGAAAAATAAGAAAGCACAATAAATTAGGAAACTAGAATCCTATGGTTTTAGAGCTGGTTGAAATCTTTATTCCATGATTAAAGTTGGCTGATATCCTTAATTTTGGTCATCGTTATCCCTTGACTGAATCTGGTTGATATCCTCGTTGAGCTGGTTTGGATAGTTATGAGCCCTAGTTCAGGCTTTTGTGCCCGTTACAGATGTGACCTAAGATTTTATCATCAATAACATATTGAGTCAGTTGAAAAAGATATTTTTTAATTTTATATTAGGCAGAGTTGGATGAATGTTTTGAAATTTTCTTTCGATAAGTTTATGACATTGTTAGAATACTCCGCAAGCAAGACTTTTCTTTTCGATGAGAATGAAATATATTACTTCTCTAGCACAAGAAGACTATCTTTAGAAAAGGGACGTGATAATAACCAATATTTACATCACATATCAGTCATTAAATAGTTTCCCAACATTTTTATGCATACAAATTCCGAAAAACATGAGGTTTGCTGAATATTGTCCTTGGGATTTAAAGCCATAGCAGTACCCTCTTCTTCCAATACCAAACTCAACCCTAATGCTTATTTATCATTCAAAGTGTAAGTGATTTGCTTGCATGCATTTGTTTGACGCTTGCTTCCTTTCCTTGTCATGCTATCTTATGCAATTTGTTCTTCCATGGTATGGCTGCAATTTCTTTCAGATATCTTTTGATCTTGTTTCGAGATGCTCCTGTAGAGGTTTGGGCAATGACAAAGACTCCAATAATGGGAAGTTTTGCCAATTTTGGTTATTTTTCTGTCATTCTTGATTTTAGCAAGACATTGTTTCTTTTGCTTGACTAAGTGTGTCTGGATGTTTTGATAACCAATTCATTCTTCAACAGTTTAAGGTTCAGATGTTTTGTGGTAAATAATCAGACTGCTAATCAATTTTTCGCTGTGTCCATTTAAAGACTTTTCCTCCATATGTGGCTGTATGCAGTGGTTCTTAATGAGCCATGGAGCTTTTTTTATAGAATATTTGAGATAGCTCCATCTTTGAATTATATCCCTGATCTTCTGCACCATATGCAGCTGTTTTGAAAGTCCTTTGCTTCCACTTTTTAAATCAGAATTTTTTTTTTCTTTGACACAACGAATAAAAATTGTTATTGGTTGTGTAAACTATTGATTCTTTGACCTGAAAATCTGCGGTAAAAGTGAATTTTTTATTGTTTTATCATGCAGCTGCGGTCGTTAGCCCTGCCATTCACTGTTCTTGAATGGACACTTCCCACAGTTCCAAGGCCAACTCAAAGTACACCTTCAAGAACCTCGTCATTTTTATCCAGAGACCGTGTTGGGATGCCTCCATCTGGGACCTCTTCTCCTACTAAAGCCCCTTCATCAGGTTCTAGATATTGCTTTTTGCTGGAGAAGTTATATATATTGATCAGTCCTTGGCTCTGATCCTTCTTTGTTCTAGATTCCATCACAATTACATGCAATAGTTCATCTGTTGCAGAAGGAGCTGATGGATCGCAAGATGAATTTTCGGAAAGCTTTGCATTTGCTTTGGTCAATGGTGCACTTGGAGTTTTTGAGGTTCATGGACGAAGAATCAGAGATTTCAGGCATGCTTATTTTCTTCCTCAGTTTGTAATTGTTTAAAGATGTGATTTTTAGTAGACCAATTACATCATCTATGCACATTGGACTCAATTGGGTTTTAGTAAGAATCCGTTTGAAATCACAGGTATCACATTGGTGATTGATCTTATTCCTTGACAATTGGATAGTATGAGAGTTTTTATTTGAAATGGGATAGTTGTTTTGTTAATCACATTTATATAGATACATGCCAAAACCTAAAAAGAACATCTTGGCAAAATTTTGAGACCATTTAAAGTGGTTCTCTCCACTAAAAAAAATTTGATCTTATATAAGACTTTTATTGTTTGCTTAAGAAACTTTTTGTATAAAAATGCTTCGAGTATCCAAAAACTTTTTATGCAGTTTTCGACATTCTTATTAATATCATCCAGAAGTATCTCATATGCATTTTATTTCTCCTCTATGTTTACCAAGTAACCATATTGTATTGCGGATGTGTGGTATATCATGGATTTCTTTCTTTATATTACCATTTTCTCAACATCATGAATGCTCTCTGACTCCTGTTACCATTTTCAATTTTTCATCATGTCAGACCTAAATGGCCATCTTCATCTTTTGTTTCCTCGGATGGATTAATTACGGCAATGGCCTATCGCTTGCCTCATGTAGTATGTACCATTTCAGACTAATTAACCAATATTGAGTTTACATGTTTTTTACCTAATTGGAAATTTCATATTAGAAGCTTTGCATCCCCATCTCAGGTTATGGGGGACAGGTCAGGGAACATACGCTGGTGGGATGTGACTACTGGCCAATCATCCTCATTCAACACTCACAGGGATGGTATTAAGAGAATTAAGTTCTCACCGGTTGTTCCTGGAGACCGGAGCCGTGGGCGCATTGCTGTTCTATTCTATGACAACACATTTTCTGTGTTTGACCTTGTAAGTTTACAAGACACTAATTGATAATATTCACGCATGTTATGCTGTCTTCACACATATCTCTTTGGAAGTTATCTTGATGATAGCGTGTGGTAGACCGAGGCAACGATTTGTTTTTCTTTCATTGTTTGCCAAAAAATTATTTTCTTAAAATAATTGGACAAGAATGCTATTTACTTATGGTTTTATTTGAATGGGATATTTTTATAGTAGATGTCATACAATATTAGTTCGTGATATCATATTGTAGATATATTATATATCGAATTAAGAAATAAAATAAAGGTATAATATGTTAGCAACATCCGATTAGTAACCGAAAATGTATTATAATGTGAAATGGAAATAACAACTTCCTGTTACAATCACTCTCTCTCTCACACTAACAAATTGTTAGTGACTCATCACTCTATCTAACTGAATGCCCTCTAGCTTACCCCCCCTCTTCTTTTTATACATTCCTCCTACCCGCCTCTCTCCTTCCTTCTTCTAGAATATACATTTACAATCTTGGGCCTCTGTTTACTTGTCTCTTCATTCCCTGGGCTTGCTAACTCAGAAGTCTCTGGGCCCAATGAGTTTGGGTCCATAACATGCCCGGCCTCTTCAAGATTCGCCTTGTCCTCAAGGCGAAATTCTGGAAATTGTGCTGTGAAATCTTCTTTGTCTTCCCACGTTGCTTCTTCCCCTGTTCTTCCCTTCCACCGCACCAGTATCTGTTGGATCAAGTGCCCTCCTTTGCTTTTAGTTCTTTCAGCCACAACTTCCTCGGGTTCAAAAGTGAGGAACAAGTCAGTGTCCACCTCTCTTGGCAACTTAACTTCATTAGGGTCATGTCCCACTGCTTTTTTTAGACAAGATACATGAAATACTGGATGTATCTTGGACCCTTCCGGTAATTTCAAGCGATATGCCAGTGGTCCCACTTTCTTCAAAATTCTGTAAGGTCCGTAGTACCTTGCTGCCAGCTTCTGGAAGACCCTCGTACTAACTGAATTTTGGCGGTGTGGTCGCAACTTCAGGTACACCACATCACCTTCTTGGTATTGAACCTCTCGATGGTTTTTATTAGCATATTTGGTCATGCGTTGTTGAGCCCTTTCTAGATTGTATTTCAGCTGCCTTAATAACTCATCTCTGTCCTCTAATGCTTGGGCTACTGCTGGCACCTTAGTTTCCTCAGGAAGAAACTTAATGAGAGTTGGGGGTCTTCTTCCATACACTACTTCGAAAGGTGTCATCTCAGCTGACGTTTGAAAAGAGGTATTGTACCAATACTCCGCCCAGTGCACCCACTGCGACCAGCCCCTGGGCTACTCCGAGCAAAAACACCGGAGATAGGTTTCAACACATTTGTTCAATGCTTCACTTTGCCCATCCGTTTCTGGATGGTAAGCAGTGCTCATCTTGAGTTGAGTCCCTTGTAGTTTGAATAATTCGGACCAAAATAGGCTCATGAACACTGCGTCTCTATCACTGACAATGGTTTTTGGGACCCCATGCAACTTGATCACATTACGTGCAAAGATTTCGGCCACTGAGCAAGACGTGTAAGGATGTTTAAGGAGTAGAAAGTGCCCATACTTAGACAGTCTGTCAATTACCACTAGAATTACTTCGAACCCCTTTGACTTCGGTAGTCCTGTAATAAAATCCATGGCCAAATCCTCCCAAATTGCTTCTGGAATAGGCAAAGGTTGTAATAAGCCGGCCGGGGTAGCAGCCTCATACTTTTGTTTTTGGCATACTTCACATTCGGACACAAACTTGTACACATTCTTCTTCATTCCAGGCCAAAAGAAGTTGCTTGCTATTCTTTTATACATTCTCAAGGCTCCCGAATGGCCCCCTACCGGAGTAACGTGGAATTCTCTCAATAATGTGTAGACCCACTGCGAGGTTCGTGGAATAACTATCCTCCCTTTAAAGAGTCAACAACCATTAACCACTGAGTAGTGTTTGCCACTGCCTTGGGCCGTGCTCATCCCCTCCATTATCTTTTTACATGCTGGGTCATTTTCCACGGCCCGTCTGATGTCTCGTATTCCCACCCATTCTGCCCTGATGATAGCAGCCAAAAGTCCAATGTCCTCTCTTCGTGATAAAGAGTCTGCTGCTCCGTTCTCATTTCCCGCTCTATGCTTTATTTCAAACTCATACCCCAGTAGCTTTGCCAACCAATATTGCTGGTCTGGCGTGGTTATACGTTGCTGCAGCAGGTTCCTCAATGGTTTATGGTCCGTCACCACTAGAAACTTCCGTCCCAACAGATAGTGACGCCAGTGTTGAACTGCCAAGACCAATGCCATCAACTCTCTTTCATAGGTTGACTTGGTTAATGCTCGGTCCGCCAAAGCCTTGCTATAAAAAGCAACAGGCCTGCCCTCCTGGTTTAGCACTGCCCCCACTCCAGTCCCTGATGCGTCACATTCTATTATGAATTCTTTCGAAAAATCTGGCATCTTTAATACCGGAGTGGTCACGACTGCTTGCTTCAGCAACTCGAAGGCTTCTTGAGCTTTTTCATTCCACCCGAAATTGTTCTTCTTTAGTTGCTCAGTGAGTGGCCTTGCAATCTTCCCGTAATCTTTAATGAATTTCCGATAATATCCGGTTAGTCCCAAGAATCCCCTTAGTCCTTTTGTGTTCTGTGGTTGGGGCCACTGTACCACACTTTCAACCTTAGTGGGATCCACTTTCACTCCCTGGCCCGTGATGATATGCCCCAAGTATTCAACTTGTCTCAACCCAAATTGGCATTTCTTTTTGTTTAAAACCAACTGGTGTTGTTGTAATAATGCCAATACTACTTTGACGTGTTGCATATGACCTTCCCAATCCTTACTGTAAATCAAAACATCGTCAAAGAAAACTAACACGAATTTTCGCAAGTAAGGGCGAAATACCTCGTTCATGGTTGCGTGGAATGTGGCCGGAGCGTTTTTTAGTCCAAAAGGACATGACTAAAAACTCGTAGTGGCCCTCATGTGTCCTGAACGCTGTTTTGTGCACGTCCGTGGCTCGGACTCGAATCTGGTGGTATCCAGATTTAAGGTCCAGCTTTGAGAAGAACATTGCTCCATGTAATTCATCAAATAGTTCCTCCACCACCGGAATTGGATACTTGTCAGCGACAGTGATATCATTCAATGCCCGATAGTCTATGCAAAATCGCCAACTTCCGTCTTTTTTTTTTACTAGTATTACCGGGCTCGAGTAGGGGCTGTTACCGATCTGTATCACCCCTGATGTAAGCATCTCCTTCACCATTCGCTCGATTTCATCCTTCTGATGATGGGCATATCGATAAGGTCTGACGGATACTGGTCCACATCCCTCCTTAATACATATGGCATGATCCTGTTGCCTACAAGGGGGTAATCCACTGGTTTCTCGGAATACCACCTCATACTTGGCAAGGATTTCACTTATGGCCTCCTCCCTTCCTGTCTGCCCCTCCCTTCTTTTCTTCACTCCATTTGACCAATATTGCTCCGCAAAACTCTACCTCACTCACTTTGGAGATCCCTTTTAATGAGATTAATGATGATCTTCTGAGGGATGGATCCCCCTTTAAGACTATTGTTTGATCATTGCAGCTGAACCGCATCTCCATCTTGCCCCAATTTAGCAGGACATCACCTAATGTGCGAAGCCAATCAACCCCCAAAATAAGATCAACTCCTCCTAAGTCAAACAAATACCCTTCAATTTGAATTCGACATTGTCCCATATCCACCTCTAATCCCCTGCACACCCCTTGGCAAGACACTCGACAGCCATCCCCCAGACATACTCCAAAAAAAACGCTCCTGTCCCATTCAAGCCCCAACTCCGTGATTAATTTTCTTGAGATGAAGTTGTGGCTTGCTCCACTGTCCACCATTGCTATCACTTCTCGCTCTGCCACCTTCGCCTTCATTTTCAATGTTTGTGGATGGTTGATGCCATTTACAGAATACAAGGGTAGCTCCAGAGTATTGTATTCAACGTCGGGCTCCCCTCCTTCCCCCGTTTATCGTATCACCTCATCCTTATGCCCCACTGACTCCGCCTGTTCCCACTCGCCTTCGTCTCCTTCTTCCTCCGCTAAAATCGTCACCCTCAAGCTTTTGTTGGTACATCTGTGCATTGGGTGGTAAGGTTCCCCACACTTAAAGCACAGTCCCTTCTCTCGTCGATGTAAGAATTCTTGGTGAGATACCACCCTACCATCTCGATTTTTTTGGTATGGTGGTATCCTCGCTGCCACCCCACCGCGATCTCCCCCGCTACTTCCTCCTGATATGCCCCGAGGCCCACTGCCGTAGGATTGCTGCGAAATTGGGTTTCTCATTCGTTGCTCCCCTAGACCAGCAGTCCCCATGTTAACATTGGGCCCTGAAAGATTTTTGTTACGGTCCCTATCATGTACTGGGTATGGATTGGCCCAACCCATGTTAGTTACCGATTTTTGTGTATACCCCAGGCCCGATCCAACTTTATTTCTTCCCCTGTCTACCGCCGTCCCATATAACTCCTTCTCCAACCCCCTGGCGAACATCATCGCCCGATCTACCGTTCGAGGATCGTGAACGATCATCCTCCGTCGTATCTCCTCCCTCAATCCACTCAGGAAGTAGCCCAAGCATTGGTCCTCCTGGACGTCTCCCAATTGTGCGACCAACATCTCAAAACGCTCGATGTAAGCGTCTATTGACTGTTGGCCTTGGCTTAATGACGCCATGAGTTCGAAAGGGTTGGCGTCATATCCACTATAACGTTTGATCAGCTCCTCCGCAAACCTATTCCACCCCATGTTCGGAATTCTCACCTTCATCCATCGAAACCAATGTACCGTGGTCCCCTGCATACAGATGTAAGCCAATTTGAGCTTACACTCCACTGGTGTTTCGTGGACCTCGAAGTACTGCTCCATCCTCCCCAACCATCCCAACGGGTCCTCTCCTTCAAACCCCGGTAACTCAATTTTTTTCAGTGCCAACTTCACTTCTTCTACACCCTCCTTTCGTCTCCCTTCCTGGCGCACACTCTCATCCTTCCCTAACATATCACTCCCAATCCCATGTTGCTCGCCACCTTCATTGCTTGCATCTGCTGCTCCCCCTTGTGCCTTAATAATTTGTTCCATCATCTCCCTCAGCCCCAGTAATCCTTCCACCGCCCTGTCGATTTTGTCCAATCGACCCTGCACTTGCATCATGTTGTCTTGCATCCCCATCAGCGTTTTTTCCATGCTATCCATCTTCGCTTCTGATCGTGTGCTGGCCATGTTTTCTTCAGCTCGAGCGGATCCGGCAGGTCGGACCAAATTGTTAGCAACCTCCGATTAGTAACCGAAAATGTATTATAATGTGAAATGGAAATAACAACTTCCTGTTACAATCACTCTCTCTCTCACACTAACAAATTGTTAGTGACTCATCACTCTATCTAACTGAATGCCCTCTAGCTTACCCTCCCTCTTCTTTTTATACTTTCCTCCTACCCGCCTCTCTCCTTCCTTCTTCTAGAATATACATTTACAATCTTGGGCCTCTGTTTATTTGTCTCTTCATTCCGTGGGCTTGCTAACTCAGAAGTCTCTGGGCCCAATGAGTTTGGGTCCATAACATAATACTTTAGAAGGTTTGTGTAAAATTAAAGTAAAAATATGATTAAATTCTGAGTCCTGAGATGGATGGAGGAAGTAAATATACTATGGAGGTAGAATATTAAAATGAAACTGTAAAATTTGGTTTCATTTTTTGGGCGTGGAGGGGTAGAAAATGGATGCAAGACATGGCATAAATGATTTTATGGTATTGTCAGCAAAATCACCCATACACTTGTAAATAATTTCCACTTTCCCGAATCACCTGTTTTAAATTTTTGAGTTAGGAAGCCATTTCTTCCCTGGTTCTATCAATTAAAGTACTTTAAAAGGCCATGCAAATGTCAAGCTTCGATTCACTTTTTCTCATGTGGATCTTGAATAACTCTCTCTTTGATTTTGATATTTTTAATTTTGTTGGTGATTTATAGGACTCACCTGATCCAATGGCTAATTCTCTTTTGCAACCCCAATTTCCTGGAACACTTGTACTTGAACTTGATTGGATGCCATTGCGAACAAATAAGAATGATCCGTTGGTGCTGTGCATTGCTGGAGCTGATAGTAGTTTCCGTCTTGTTGAAGTTACTGTGTATGTTCCTTCAAGTTTGGCACAAGTTTTGATGTTTTATATTTTGAACAACTAAAATGCTCATTTTTATGCTCATAAAATGAATGTTAAGCTGCCAGAAAAACACAATAACTTCTTCCCCTGACAGTAATTTTAATTTTGCAATCGGCCAAATTTTGTATGTCTGAATGTTTTTTTTTTTTGATAGGAAACGATTAATTATTAATAATAATAAAGTAAAAGGAGTACATCAGTGGACTAGTAGTCCACTGTCATAATGTCGCGCAATCCAATAAAAATAAAAATTAAATAATCTAGCAATACACATATTCCCAATGTCTCATCAAATCAAAAAAGGAGACATTAGTGAAGGCTTTGTGGTTTCCAATCCACATTGCCATGTTGATCTTGATTTTTTTCCCCGCAATCCTCTGAATTTGCCTCAATATATTCAAAAATTCTTCGGTTTCTTTCTAACCAAACCGTCCAACAAATGCAGTGAACCACAGTTTGCCAAAAAATTCTTCCTCTATTACCATTTGGCTGTCCCAAATCCATATTGAATAGCTCTTTTGTTGACTTTGGTGTGACCCAAACCAATCGCAGCTCTTGCAACGCTTTAGCCCACAGAGATACGGAAAATGGACAATGAATGAGCAAATGATCTTGAGTCTCTGTTTCATTTCTGCATAAAACACACCAGTTGGGACTCAAAGTAATACCAGGACATCTTTGTTGAATCATCTCCGAGGTCGGTAGCTTACCCAGAGTGGCTGTCCATGAGAAAATCTGGATCTTATTTGGGATTGTATGTCTGAATGTTAAGCTGCCAGAACAACACAATAACTTCTTCCCCTGACAGTAATTTTAATTTTGCAATCGGCCAAATTTTGTATATCTGCTTATCAACTTGTCATAAGACATAAATATTGTTTGGTCCTATTTCATCAGAACTGTTGTGATCTTTGTAAGAATACTAGTGCACAGTCGGTTTAGATGATTACAAACTGTAAAATAGAAATATGAAAAAAGTGAACCAAGAATGGAAAAAGCACGTCAAAAGTGAAGATCGTGGGTCACAGAAATTAAGAATCACCGTTATAGATTTCCACATTGCCATCGTTTAGTTTAAATCTTCCCCTGTATTTTTTTCCTGGATCAAGCCATCCATGATATCATCAGAGCAGTCTTTATGAGAAAATGGGTCAAACATGGACATGTAACTGTGGTCACTAGTAAATAAAATCAGTTCCTTCTTAATGGGGGTTCAGTTTTATCCTATACTTGGATAATTGATGGCTATTGAAAGCGAACTGTTTATGTGTCATATCTACTGTATGTTTGGGCATAACCCCGTTTCATTTTTAAATTGTGATTATAAATTTATGTACATTTTACTTGGCTTTGGTATTAATATGTGATGGCAAATACCTTCACATGCAGAAGTGACGTGAAACTTGGGGGTATTGGCGCTCAATCCCGGTCCATGAAGGAAAGATTTCGGCCCGTACCTTTACTTTCTCCTGTATTGCTCCCCACACCACATGCCCTGGTATCTTCCGATTCTTGACCTGGTAGTTCAATAGAGAGAGATTGTAATCCTATGCAGTTTGATGGATTGCATTTTGTTCTTTTGTCACTGAGCATTGATTCATGATAATATATACTAGTATAATTCAATAGTCTGATGACTTGGAGGTTTCATGTTGGTGGTAATGTCCTCTAGGTTCTATATTGCTGATTTTAGATATTTCTTCATTAAAGGCGTTGCGGATGATCATACAGTTGGGTGTAAAGCCTGCATGGTTTGATGCCTTTAATACAGCAATGACTATCGTAGATTCACATACTCCAAGAACCCCATCTGATGGAGATTTTCGTGGTTATATGATGGATTCACCGCGTGTTGGTGACACGGTAGTTCCAGAGATGCTTCTCAAAGTATTAGAGCCTTACCGTAAAGAAGGTCTGTTTCTTTCTTGTTTACCAACATGTAGAGTTCTTGGATCTTAAGCATTTAATAACATTTATCTCTCTTTGTTTTCTATTAAGGCTGCCTGCTTGATGACGATAAAGTTAGACTATACTCTAAAGTTGTTCAAAAAGACTCGTCGTTGAGGTTGGCATTTGCTGCTGCTGTCTTTGGTGACTCCATGGAATCACTATTTTGGCTACAACTGCCTCATGCTCTCAACCACTTGATGTTTAAAATGGCCAATAAGTCTCCACAAAAAGTCCCAACATCAGCTCAAACTCCTGAGATAGATGAGGCATCAATGTTGAGTAGGATATCGTCTAAAGGGAAATCAGGGCCTGGATCGGGGAAAAAGAATTTGTTGGTTAGTTTTCATCGTTGTTGATATCAACTTAGCTATGATGCCTTTTTGTTTGTATGATAAGAGTCATGCTGTGGCAATGCATATATCATATGCTATACTTGAGAATTTTCTTAGGTACTTTTCTCATGACCAGATTAATGGCCAACTTAGACTTATGGCTTTTCAACCAGAAGAACTGTGCGAGCGTGCAACCGAACGGATTACTTGGCATGAGAAATTAGAAGATGAAGAGGCAATTCAAAACCGTGTACATGAGTGAGTTATTCCTCTAAAATTATCCTTCAGTTACGAGACAATTGAAACTGTCAATGGGCTGTTTGCATTGTCGCCATATCACATGCTTTTTTTTATAAAAAAAATTAGCCATGGCCTCTATGAACTGTATTTAAGAATTCTATTACCAACTTTGGAGGTTTACAATCGTTTCCTATAAAAAAACTTTGGAGGTTTACAGTTCTTCAATTACATTTATTTTTTAATCCAGATAGCAATTGCCTTTTTGATAGTTAACAGTTAAACCATAGTCATGTTCGTGTTGTGCATTATTCTATTTGATATATTCAGCTATATTTAAGATTTAGTGCTTTTTGGTTAAGTGGCTATGGGCTAATTGGATTTGGCACATTTGTTCATCACTGTGAAGCTAAAATATTCGTAAATAATCTGATAGTTTCATTTTTTGTTCATAAATAGAATGTGACGTATTAAATTCAATTTGCTTTTAGTCAGAAAGTACTGAACATGATATGTGAATTTGATTGGGGTAATTAGAAAATAACCTTGGTCAAACTTTTTTTAAAAACAATGACTCTCTCGTGTGTATTTGAAAACATCCAAATTTGAAAACACTCAAATATACTTGGAGAGAGTATTTTTTAAAAATGAAGTTCGCTTATTCCGCCAAATATCCCAATTTGATTTGGACCCTTTATTTTGATCTAAGCATAATAGGATGGAAGGTCACTGAGATTAGGCATCTTCCTTTTATCATTATGTTTAATAGTTCTATTCTTCCTGCATAGTTAAGTTGAATTTGTTACTTCACTTGCTTTATGATACATGAAATATTCCTTGAACTCCCTGGAGTGATGGTGCTAATAGATATGTTTGTCAGTTTAATCAAGTTTAGACAGTGATTTGTGATTAGTTCTGGACAGATTTATAAACATGCTCGTATCTATCTGCAATAGATGTTATTGCATGACAGAAGCCAGGTTTAGATGCCTTAGAATCACAAAATGGTAGTCGAATTTCCAGGTTGGTAGTTACAAGAGGAACATGATTTGTATACCTAATACTTTTAGATTTTGGATCTGGAGAAATGTAATTTAATACCCAATGTTCTTTACAGTTGCAGAGCTTAAAGATGATTGTGATAAGTGTGTGGAGGAAGAGTCATTTTGAACTTTTCATTTAATTCAAATTTAAAAAGACATCAAATTTATATTTCTTTTTAATTTATATATATATCTATATATATATATATATATATATAAAGTATTGAATGAAAACCTTTGAAGCTCGGAGGCACTCCATGTGTCTAGTGTTGACTGCTCCTTCTTTAAGTGCAATGTGTGCTCATGGTTTTGCACTCAAGTTAATGGACATTCTTAATGAATTATACAGAACCTCAATGTATGTTACACATCATTGGATCCAAGTAAATTTTATTTTCTTGATGGTCAGACTTGTTTCAGTTGGTAACTTGGAAGCTGCTGTTAGTTTATTGCTCTCAACTCCTCCAGAGAGCTCTTACTTCTATGCAAATGCTTTACGAGCTGTTGCTCTTTCTTCTGCTGTGTCCAGTTCTCTGCTTGAACTGGCTGTGAAGGTATGTACTTGTTTCTTCTGAACTACTTTGTTGACGCCCATAATATTTATTGATTTGATATTTGTGAATTGTGATTAGGTAGTTGCAGCCAACATGGTCAGGTCTGATAGATCATTATCTGGCACACATCTGCTTTGTGCTGTAGGGAGATACCAGGAAGCTTGCTCTCAGGTAGCATTTTATCTGTGTGATATGTGCACTCACACACACACACACACACACACACACACACACACACACACATTAAAGACGAGCTTTTTACCCGGCTATGATTTTGATTTTATTATGCATAATTCCAATGTACACCATGACACGCACAGTACGTGTTATGACTCTTTTCAAATGCAAGTTGTGCCTTGGGGATCCAGTTCAACCACTGTTCTCCCTTAAGCTTCTATAGGCTTAAAATTGATTGAACAACCACTTTTTAGAACACAATATTTCATTTTTTGGAATGAAATGTTTTTTTTACGCTTGCGTGAAAAAGCTTGAAACTCGACCTTGAAAAGCTTGAAACTCGACCTTCACGCTTCGGCGCACTTTGCGCTTTTAGAACCTTGGTTACACCCAGTAAGGCGGCATGTTCAATACTTATGAAATACATTTTATCATTGCTTCCAGTTGTTCTCTCAAGGTGCATTTCAAAATGTGATTGTTAAAGCTTACTAAGATCTAACTCAGGGCTATTTATGTTGGCTTGTTTATTCTTCTTGTCCTCTCTTGTTGGGCCTCTTGCTATGGATTATGCCCAGCTCTCTTGCCTCTCTCTCTCCGTGACCCCTTTTAATTACACGATGAGCTCACCCAGCTGCACCAGAATAAACCTTTGTAACTGATATCAAAAATTTCGGAAAAAACTAGTCAAAGAGATCAAGAAAGAAAGGGATGCTATTCTTATGTTTGCTTATATGTAGTTCCATCTCTTCTCAGTTGCAGGATGCTGGACGATGGACTGATGCTGCGACACTAGCTGCTACACATTTAAAAGGATCTGATTATGCAAGGTGTGTTCCATCTTAAGTTCAGAATCAAGTTTATCTTCCAACTTTATTAGAACTGTACACGAATACCATTTTGTTCATTTAATGTTGCAAGCTTATTTACACAGATGGCTTTCTATTTTTAGTAGGAACACAGTAGAATTTAAAAAGAAAATTCGTTTAAACCTCGGTTCTGCTCTCTAGGTTTTTTTAGGGATAACTCCAATTTTGTTTTCTCAAAAAGCCCCAGTTTCACTCTCTAGTACCAAGCCCTATGATGGTTTAAAGCCACTGAAAAACATAACAAAATGCATTTATTGTTGTAACTGACATTGCTCAACAACCCACGATGTAAACCAAACCAGGTTTTTCCCATTTGATCCCAGTTTTCTACTAATTACTGCACTCCTCGGCATCTCTACTGGATCACCAAGCTACCGCCACCAAACTGTCCATATCGTTTTCTTGGCTCTTGCTCAACAATATATGATTAATTACCCTTTTTATACTTCATGTGCGTCAACTCCTTGTTCAGAGTGCCACAATGTTATGTGATATCCTGTCAAACTAGAAGGCATTGTTATTGCATCCTGGCCCAAATTTGCCATATTATTTTTCTCTTCTTTATTTTGTGTTGGACTCTCACGATTTCTGCCCCTCCGGTTATGTAATTTCACGTATCTATTTTAATGTTGTGGAGAGTGTCATAAAATTTTAAGATATTATTGGAAGAGAAGATAATATAAATCTAATCTAATATATATAACAGTAGACTATTTTTGGTGAGTGATGTAATGCTATATTCAATATAATGATTCTGTTGTTACGTCTGAAAATGGGTGAAATGAATTTTGAGAAGAAATGTAAGCAAAACTGTTACACTTGGTTTTACAATTGAAATGGGGCTTGGAAATGAATGCAAATACACATTGCCCACAATTTTCCACTGTATTCTTAACAATATATGTTCATGCTTTGTTGATTTGTTTGGACCTTATATTTGATCTACCAAAACAAAACTTATGATAGCATTAAAAAAGCGGAAGAATAAGTAAGAAATAGCTGGTCAAAGGGAAAGAATCCTTGTATAATGCTTGTAAAATCTTTCAAGAGTTGATTCTTCAAGGGTTAAATGACTGTAGCTTGTATGTATGTGAAACAATCCACAGGGTATTGCATAGATGGGCCGAACAAGTTCTGTACGCTGAACATAACCTTTGGAGGTATCATTCTTAAAAAATCGGTCGTTCTAGAACGATGTCACTATTTCATTTTAATGCAACCGCAACCATGTTTCAATGTAGGGCTTTGATCTTGTATGTTGCAGCTGGTGCCTTGCCAGAGGCACTGGCTGCACTTCGGGAAGCGCAGCTGCCTGACACAGCAGCAATGTTCATACTTGTTTGCCGTGAAATCCATGCCAAATTTCTCTCTAACTTGGATTCTGAGGAAGAGGCGTCTTCAATTAAAGATAAGCTGTCAAACTTACCTGGGCTGAACCCCCTAAACGATGATGTCATTGCAGTTGGTGAATATTATGGACAGTACCAAAGGAAACTAGTACATTTGTGCATGGACTCTCAGCCTTATACTGACTAAACAGCGTTAGTAGCTCTAATTTCTCAGCATGGACTCTCAGCCTAACACTGTTCTACCAAGTATTTTTAATAGCATATGCTTACATGAAGGTGTGTGGTTCCTCGTTGCTTTTCATTATTTCTCTCATAATCTTTGCAGATCCCGACCCTCCTCGGCGGCAACCTCCCATGCGTTGATATTTTTCGAACTTAGCATAGTTCCAACAAATGCGTGCAGGATTTTCCAATGTTCAGATTGCAACGAATTGATGGATGTATTTCATTATAGTCGGCTGGCCAAAGATCTGAAAATTTTCCGGGGTGTAGGCAACGTAACACTGAAGAAGAATCACTGAATCACCGCCTGAAAAGTGATATGCATGCATTACCAAAGCGTTGTTTGTGGTGTAATTGTCCATTGTTATACATGCAAATTTATTTTTCCACATAATTTTCGAATCCAAGTAGTTGTAATATGTATTTTTTTCACAATATTACAAAAATTCAGTGTACTTATAGCACCGTCAAGGTTCAGTTATTCAAACGTGGGAATTAACGAAAATAATTGTTTATTATAATTTCTGTTCGTTTAAATGTATTTATTTATTCCATTATATAATGTTGGCTTCATCAGACTTCATTTGGATTTTTTAATATAACAAATCGGTGTTAATAACGATTCCATGTGATATGTTGCCATAGATATGTTGTGTAATGATGAAGAAAATGACCTGTAATGCGGTAGATGAAACAACGATTCACAATTTAATAACTTAATAAAAATCGAAAAAATGCCCTTTACAATATAAATTATTAACTTATTGATTAAGATATTTCTATAAATTAATAATATTTTAAGATTCAAATATTATTAATATAAAAAATTTATCGATGGGAATAAAAAGAAATAAAATCAAAATTTATTTCTGATATTTCCTTTGGGGCTTGACCTATAAATACAGAGATATATATCCTATCCTCCCTCGTTTTTTTTTTACGATCAAAATCTTGTAATTTATTGAAAAGTTAAGATGTCTTTCGTTACAAGATGAATTAACCAAAAAAGAAAATCTTCAGTCTCACACACGAAGTGAGACGAGGATGAAATAATAAAAACAGCAATCGAATGGACAACTGCATTTGCTGATCGCCTAATATGACTAAGAGTAATGTTACGTCCAATAAAATTTTGATATATGTAACTATGAACCTGACAAAACTGAGATTCTCTTATGGCCTTGTGACTGTTTGCACTATTAAAAAAAAGTCTGATATAACTGGATAAATAGGTAAGCTGTGCATTTGAGAGATCTTTAAATCACACTCAGTAGCGAGATCCTCCCCCACTTTTTAAAGCCATGTATCACAGCCTTTTGAAAACGTCGTCGTGTGACGTTGAGGCTACAACACGATAACCGTCGCGAGTGCCAAAAAGTTCGCAGTTATGGCCGAGAAGCCTGAACCGGTTAGGGTTTTATACTGTGGGGTTTGCGGATTTCCTGCTGAGTATTGTGAGTTTGGATCCGATTTCGACAAATGCAAGCCGTGGTTGATCCAAAATGCCCCCGACCTATATCCAGATCTTGTCATAGGTGTCCCTATAAACCCTAATTGCAAGTATATGATCTTTAATTGGACATATTTCGCTCTTTTTTTTAAATATGCTGTTTTTGTTTCAGAGGCTGGTGCGGAACATGCTAATAAAGTAGCAGATCAGCTTCAGTCTACTTCTATCTCCTCCAACGGTACTTACGCAGTCTATAATTATTTTTGAATGTTTTATTCTTGTATTTTCGATTCATATATCTATCCTGTATTCACTGTGTATAACTTGTTCTTCTTACTATTTTTCTGAATGACTCAAAAATAACGTGCTTCTTTAGAGCTTAGAATTATGTAAACAGATAAGAGGATGCAATACAACGGTATTTCTTATATTGGTTTTTAAAATGAAATGCATCTTTTTGTGGTTTAAGAATTTATATTTTAAAAAACATTGATCTTCTTTTGCATTACCTAGGCGTGTTTTTCCCTCATTTGTCGTTGTGTGATGGGTTATCTTATGTACACGATTTGAAAGTGAACAACTTTTTTGTTGTCTTCTGATTGTCAAACACTGAAACCTACTGAATTTACTTTGGCCTGTTTTTTGAACTGCTCTTCTTGATTTCAACAGGTTCTTCTTCCCAACCAAAGGAAGAAGTAAAACGTTTACCTGGTGGGAAGATTAAAAAAAGGTATGCTTTTGAACAAAATATTTGCTTGTGCCAAGTTTGAAAGCCACGAATGTATTTGTAATGATTGGTTGCATTGTTGGTTTTCTTTAGATTTGTGTGAGGTCTTTTTGAATGGATGTTTAGCTTGGTTTTCTGCATTCAACTGCTGATAAAACAGTATAAAAACAGATTTGCAGGAAGATACCGCCAAGATTCATACTTTCTTTCTTTTTTCTTTACTTGCTAGAGTAATTATGGAAATGTTCTCAAGTTGTATTTTTTGAATTGAGACTACTTTTGGCAGAAATTAATCTGAACATGATCTATTGTAGTATTCAATTTACGATAAATTAATCTGTATTTGATTACATGGAGAACATAGCATCTTGGAGCATATTGGTCCAGACATTTGAATTCCATGCACAGTGGAAGTATTGAAACTTATAAGTTCTGCAGGAGAAGCCGGAAGTAGTTATTGAAAAGATGACTCGTAATAAGAGGAAATGCATCACCACTGTTAAAGGCCTCGAACTTTTTGGTAGGGGGTGTGTTGTATATATTTTACTTTATTATATTATACTCTTGGGTGAAGATTCTATAACCATCTTGTCCCACGTTTCAAAATTTAGGTGTTAAACTGAATGATGCATCAAAGAAGCTTGGTAAAAAATTTGTCACTGGCGCTTCTGTTGTCAAGGTATATTGCATTGGTGGCATAAACCTTCGACATAAGTATTTAACCACATATTGCTTTTCCTCCTTTCTGATTTATTTAATAGGGCCCACCGAGAATGAGCAAATTGATGTTTAAGGAGACATAGCCTATGACATTGTGGAGTTTATTACTGACACCTGGCCAGATGTAATTTCATGCCTTCTTTATTTTCTTTTCAAGTAACAATTCCTTTGCTTGCCTTGCATATTTGGATTAAAATGATGCCATTGTTTATAACTGAAGCGTTGGTGAATTCTATGTGTAGTTTACTTCAAGTTTTATACTTGAACACATGCTTTTGTCAGTTACAGTTTATATATTATCCATATAAGCCAATTATATTACACTGTTATTCCTCAAGTCCATTGTTGTATGCGAAATTTGAAAAAATTGACTAGTTTAGGTTAGCAATGCACTCCTGAGTTGGTTTTTGGATTGAGGTAACTGAGCTCATGTGGAAAGCCCATGGAAGATATTATTTCTCAGTTGATGCTTCATGTAGATTATAATTTTACTTGCACAAATCAAATTTCCATTGCTGCTAAGTATTAAACAATTATTGTGCTTGAAACTTATTTCAACGGTGCCTAGGTTGTACTGTATGTATTTGTTCACGTGTGGCAATTTTTGTGTGTGTATGTTGGTGTCATCTCATGCAAAATAATCAATGAGACCTAAATTGGATGAAAGCTCCATTCATCGAACAAAGATATCTTTAATTACTCTACTTCCTGTGCCTATATGCAGCTTTAATAAATTCATGAACATGAAAGAACAATTTGCATGTTTCTAATGCAAAGACAACTTTATTCTCATTATTAAAATTTGTTCTTCATCTTTTAAAATGTTAAGAAAATTTTTGCCATGAATCGCTTTTGTGAAAATGGTTCTTTTGCGTATGTCATTGGCTATGTAGTCCTTTCTTTATTATAATTCTTTATAATGAACTGCAACTTGTGCTCTTTTCTCAATATAACTCAACGTTTTTACACCAGTTGTGAAATGGATTGAAGGCCTTATCCTCTTGTTTGTTTTAGGTCCCAGAGACCGCCATCTTCTTTATCGAGGATGGAAAAAAGGTTCCAGCAGTTTAATTGTGAACAATGTTTGCATCATCTTGGTGACTTAACAAATGGAAGGAAATTATGAAATATTTTGGCTTTCCCTCCGAAGTTTTGGAGATGCAGGACATACGCAATGTGTTGAATGTTGTCACGATTGTGGTATAATATTACACACGGCACTGTGATCTTGCATTTCAGAAACATGCTTATGTTATAAATTGTTATGTATAATATCTATCCTGATATTTTATATGCTCATTTAGACAAATTAAATATGAAATTTTGATCCTAGATCATACCTGTTCCATGACACGTTCTTTTTGTTTATATGCCTCAAACTTGTGAAGGCTACACATTTTTCGTCTGCCTCTGTCTCTTGCACTTTTTAGGGACTAGCCTTTCAAACTTTTTCTTAGGAAATTATTTGATAATGATGTGCTTTTGTGTTTGTTTTTGAGATACACTTCTGCGTGGTATTCCGATAACCATTGCTGTTTTTGCATGAATTCTTTTTTCATACTTGAATCTGGAATGCTGCTGGTTTCATTTATTTGCTAGGATTGGATCCAGTTAAAATTTCCGTGAGCCAAAAATCCTTAGAAATGTCACTGTATTCATGTGTAGATGTAACAAAGGACTAGTATTGTGATGCAATTTTTTGGAACTGACCGACCTGCTGTGGTTTTATACCAATTTCAAAATATTACATACCTTAACCTTTATTGATGAGCTTTAGCCTTTAGGACTAACAATACTAATTTTTATGTAACCTTTTTCTTTGGTTTGTTAGAGATGTAGATGTAGCTTGAATGTAGCTCAAGTGGCACCTTATTAGAGCTCGACTCAGATTAAAAGTAAATACTCCAATTCTAGCTCGGGTTTGATCAAGTCTAGATTTTCAGGCTGGAACTCGACTTGGATAAATTTTGATTAACTTTAGGCTCAGCAAGTTTGATTTTCTGGAGCGTTAGTTAATTCAAGTTTAAGCAGGAGTTTGATATTTTTTTTTTGACAAAATTATTTTATATTTTGTAAAATTAGCTGTTAAATGTGTAATTTATGATAAATTCATGATACACCAGAAATATAAATAATATGAAGAAAAATAAAGAAGTCTGCTATTTTCTTGAAGTAGACTTGTTTAACAGGAGTAGTACCTTCGCGATATCGTTATCAAACACTAGAAGAAATTAAAGCAAATCGTCCTTTGAGTCCTAAAGAGTAAACAAATCGAACCAAGCTAAAAGGCCTATGTTAAAAATGACTTATTAATT
This sequence comes from Primulina tabacum, assembly GCF_025594145.1. Taxonomy (NCBI): domain Eukaryota; kingdom Viridiplantae; phylum Streptophyta; class Magnoliopsida; order Lamiales; family Gesneriaceae; genus Primulina; species Primulina tabacum. The sequence continues at coordinate 28,002 of NW_027459890.1, read as the reverse complement.
GAAAATTCTTTGGCCGGGTGATAGTATCATTCTTGGGTCGAACTTGGCTTTCATTTCTTGAAAATTGATCCATTTGGAGCCATAATGTTTGATCCAATCTTCCCTTGATTTGTAGTGCGGAAGATACTGTTTAATCTTGATACGAGTCTTTCGGCAGAAGTGTAGTATTTCATTATTTACTGCATCGTAAATCTTCGTCTCGTTGGGACTACTAGAATGCAGTAGTCCTAGAGTATAGAAGATGTCTTCATCTGGTATAACTGCAGACATTCGTTCATCCCATCTGGAAATTTTAAGTTATATGAAACGATGTATATATATAGCACATATACCGTATACAAAAACACACACACACACGTAGAGAGAAGAATGTGAATTATGGAGTGATTGATTACTTGTCTTTGTTAAATTGGTACAAGAGGATGAGTTCAGTGTTAATCTTGGGAATGAGATTGACAAGAACTCCAGCATTTAAATCAAGAATCCGAGACTTTGGCACAAATAAATTCAGCCATGGATGAGTCGGTGATTGCGGGGTATTCTGTACTTCCAGCCTTGAGACTCTTGTCAGGAAATCAAAATAGGAGACATCTGCGCTGAAATTTAAACTAGGAATGAAGTTCATCTCTTTCAGCAGCATTTCAACTACCTGCCAATATATATCGTGGAATCAATTAATCTAATAATAATCACATTTTGATTTTCTATGTATGTTCATTTAAAGGTATTTAAGTTAATACAAGTATATACCTTATTAACCGTATCAGCATCGTGATCGTCGTAGTACTTGACTAATTCGATAGCGTAGAGGAGACCATGTTTCCTCAACAATAAAGTAATATGATCTTGGTTTGAAGACGAGTTAAAGGAAGACCTCCAGCTATCTGGAATAGTCTCATTTGTGATAAGAAAGCCTTCCACATAGTTTGGAACCTTTGATGAGATAAGTTTTTCTTGATCTTTTGTGTAGATGGAGAAATTGCTGTAGAGTAACCTTACCCATTTCCCCTACATAATAGTTAGAAGAGATATAATGCAGAACAGTTGTGTAACAACATAATTTTAGATTAATATAGTGGATATATAGATCATAAATGTGATGATTATGTGTATATTATAAAAACTCATGTGAGACGGTTTTACGAGTCAATTTTGTGAGACAAATATTCTATTTGGATCACCATGAGAAATTATTATTTTTTATATCAAAAATATTATTTTTTATTATAAATATATGCATGGTTGATCCGTCTCACGAATAAAAATATATGAGATCGTGTTACAGGAGACTTACTCTTGTTGGTGCTTTGGCCAAGACGATTCTTGCTCTTGTTATGATGCCAAACTGTCCCAAACCTCCAAGAGCCGCATAGAACAGCTCTGATTCATCCTTCCTTGAGCATGTTATAAGCTCCCCTTTACCTATATATATATATAGCCAAAAAAAGACAAGCAAACTCCATTAGTTACAAATGTATGATCAATTTAATGAATTTAAAGGTATTGGAAAGATATCTAATTTATGATCTCTACTTTAATATCATATGTATAAGAAAATTATTTTCCTGAAACATCGAATTCACGGGGTATGGTCAACAATATTATCATATATAAACAAATTTACCAGTAATAACATCAAGTTCAAGGACATTGCTGATTTGAGGGCCATGTAAAAATGACTGCCCACTGATTCCAGCATTAGAGAGTGTTCCTCCCACAGTTAGATACAAATAATCAGTCCAAGAAACAGGAGTAACCCCATGTTTCAACGTCTCGCGTAAACGTCGATCCAAGCTCTTCGCCTCCAACATCTGCATAAAACCCTGAAGAAGGGCTCCAAGAAACCCTAACCCCCACTCCCGTTTCTACTCAAAGAGGCCATCTCCACGATCACTCCTTTGTATGCCATGGCCTGCCCCCTCACCGAATGACCTTGTCCTCTGGCAGCAATAGAAAATGGAGTACTGGAACAATTGTTCGAGTATTCGATAAGTTTAATGATGTCTTTAATGGATGAAGGGTAGAAACCCGCTGAAGGGATCTTGTGAACGATGTTTCCATAATCATTAGAAGCTTCGCGATCGTATCAGGGTCGGTTCGAATCTTCTTACTGATTTCAAGGGGAAGGATTTGATCTTTGCAAAGTGCAGTTTGCAATGGCTTGATTGGCTTTGCTGAAATGCAAATTACAATATCGAATAATGTGATGATCACTATAAAGAAAATGAAATGCGAAGGCCGGTTGGGACAATGGGTTGTCATATTACAAGGAGATCTAAACCTTAATTTAATAAAATCTTTATCCATTAGGCAGGATTTTAGTGGACCAAGCGCTTATTTGTTGAGGAGAAACTAATCCAATTCGTATATTATTGATTACTACTTAGAGATTAACTTGTACTATGACATAGTATATATATAGAGATTAACTTGTATTATGACATAGTGTGTGTGTGTGTGTTTATTTATATATATATATATATATATATATATATATATATATATCTAGTTAGAAGAGGCTATATTTATATGCATACAAAAATTGACTTGGGCTTGCATGCACTTAATTAATAGCCTATATTAAAAAAATATTATTATTATTATTAAGAAAGAAAATTTGGTCGAAGGCCGAAGCTGAATTTCGGGTTCATTAGATATAAACAAGACCATTGACTTTGATGCAAATTAATAATTTTATAGATATGAAAAAGGATTAGATTTATGACGTGTTTACTATTATTTTGTTTGGGATCGAACAGATCTAGATAATTAATTAAATAAAGAGATGGGAGATATATAAATATTTTGAAATTTTTATGAATATATTTGAGAAATTAAGTTTCAATATTATTACGGATATATTAATTTAATTAAATTTCAAATACAATTCACGGGGTTTGTGTCTCATATATTCGCATTGTTTGGTGTATTTATTCAATAATTAATATATGGTAGGTATAGAAATGAGTTGGCCATTCCATGTTTAAAATGTTTGATTTAATTTGATATTGTTTTGAAATGCAAATGTCCAAATAAATAAGTAGAAATTAATAAAATTGGGAAAAAAAAATACTTATGTCCAATACTTTTTTTTAGTTTCTTAATTGATGAAAAACTTTGTCCAATAATATTTGCAATAAAACACTAATATTTGTTTTTCACATGAAACATGTCCACACGCGCGTTTCGATTGTTGTATATTTATTAGATGCGAAACGAATTTTACTCCTAGTTTTTTTTAAAAAAAAATTTCTTCAAATTTAATTTGTATATTAAAGTTTAATTTAAATCGTTGAAATTGTTTAGTTTAAAGATATATAAAGTTGCTATTTTAGGGTCACGCAAAAAATCTTTGAAATAAATGAATTATAGATTCGATCATGATATTATGACATATCATTTCATTAAAATATTTAGGGTCAGAGATTCACATGAACAAGCAAGAAACGAAACCAGAACATCACCAAAGATTTGCATAGTTTCAGTCCAAGATATTGCATGTTTTGGTATAGGGGGCAATTTCAAAGTCAATAATTGCCAAATATTATGTGAAATTAATTTGAATCTTTCAAATTCTTTAGGGCAAAAACTTGTGTGAGACGGTCTCACGGGTCGTATTTTATGAGACGAATCTCTTATTTGGTCCGTGCCATTCAATTGCCAAGAACCCAACTTACAGTGTCTGCACGGACCTCCAGACGGACCCCTCTCCGGATGCAGGCACGGGGTCCGTGTGCGCAATATCAGATCGAGATTTTGGCGAAGATTTGCTCGTGATCTGGAAAGGAATAAAAGGAAAAAAAAAACGAGACAAAAGGGGTTTTTTTTTCAGAATTGAAGAGAGCCGACTTTTAGAGGAGAAAAAAAAGGGCGACTTTGGGACTCTTGAAGACGGCAAAGACTTGGGAGAAACGAGAGAAAAAGACAGTGCAATTTACACGCAAGATCCGCGCACCATCATTGAGATTTCTCTTCTCTTTTATTTTTATTTTTAGACATGAATTCAAACAATAAATTTGATTTTAGTTTTGAATTTATGGAAGTAGTTTTTCTTGTGATCGGGACCACGATAGGGACAAACGACTGATTTGGTTTATTCGTTGGATCATTCAATTCATCAGTTATTTCATGTTATTGATTAATGTTTGCGTAATTTTCGTGCTTTTGATTTGGCCAATTAATTGCATGTTTGTTGTTCGATCTTTGACTCGAAAGGGAATAGATTGGAATTAGCTTCAAAAATATTAATCAACACACAGTTAAACCGACTAGAAAGTATTCGGTTTCAGTGTGCGATTTTAGGTGACAGCTGTAATTCTATCGTTGATGCATGCGTTTTTGTTTAATTAAATTCAATTAGAAATAATTGGACTGTTAAATGAAAATAGGATTATAAATTCTAGAAATAGATTTATAATTAAATTAGAGGATTACATCGTGACTACGAATAATTGCTAGTCGAATAATTCTCGTGCTTGAATTTGATCAGAGTTTGTTACCGTTGTGTGCTCCCGGTCATTCTATTTAAATTTGAAAAAAAACCCCACGTTCCAAGCTTCTCTGGTAATTGATTTAGTTATTAAATTAGAATAAATTCATTTAAAAATTCACTTAGTTGAAATAATAATCAATCGCTCGTTCTTGTTTGCCTAGATTAAATAAAATAATCGAATCTTAGTAATTAAATAATAGTCTCTGTGGGATCGATACTTGGATGTTCGTCCATTTACTATAACTTGACCTAGTCCGCTTGCTAGAATTAATCCCAACCGAATTTAGCGGTCAAGTTTTTGGCGCCGTTGCCGGGGACTATTTATTTGATATTAGGATAAATTATTCATTTGAGACTAGGCTTTTATTCTTAATTTTAAATATTTCATTCTTTCTTTAGCATTTTAATTAGATTAACTTTGTTTTAGGCTTTTCATACTCTTTGGAGCTTAAATCTTGCACTTTAATTTTTGATTTCTAGGGGTTAGCTCGTGTTATATGAGCCGTGATCAAGACGTCAGGAATCTAGTACCACTTGATCTTGAGATTGAAGCACTCTCCGCAGTATCCGCAGAGCTCGAAGGACAACGACTTGACCCTGGAGTTTGAATCTGAAGCAGAATCTGAATTAGACCGTAAACCAGAGGTTGAGGACAATGGGCCTAGGAGAAGAGGATTAATCGTACGCTGATGGAACTTCATCGACCCTCATTCGGAGGTTATGGGTCTAGTATTGTGCGTCCCACAATACAGGCTAATACATTTGAGCTTAAAACTCGGGCATCATCCAGATGATCCAACTTCAAGTCAAATTTGGGAGGATCACCTTCTTAAGACCCTAATGCACATCTGGAGACTTTCTGTCAACTCTGTGACACAATCAAGTGCAATTGTGGGGTTAGTACTGAGGGCCATTCGACTCAGATTATTTCCATTCTCCCTACAAGGAGAGGCTATGGAGTGGCTTCGAGACCTTCCAGCTGGTTCTATCACGACATGGGAAGGATTGGTCGAGTTCTTTATGCACAGGTATTTTCCCCCAACTAAGATTACACAGTTAAGAAATGAAATTACATCATTTAGACAGAGAGATGGGGAATCACTGAATTCAGCATGGGCGAGGTTCAAGAAAATGTTAAGGATGTGCCCGAGACATGGCTTTTCAATAGGCCAACAGGTTGAGACATTCTATTATGGAGTAGACCCTTCGGTGAGATCTATGCTCGATGCGGCAGCAAACGGAAGCTTGTACAGGAAAACGCCAACCGCAGCGCTCGAAATCATATCTAATATGGCAGAGAGCAATGTGGGTTGGCAAGACAACCGCAGGGAAAAGAAGGTAGGATTTCTAGAGATGGATGCTCTGACAGCAATTACAGCGAAACTTGATGGATTGACGCATCAGATGGCACAGTTACAGGCAAATAAATCAATACCAGTCAAACCAATGAATCAGATTCAAGGAAGTGCTGAAATGGTTGGTGGTTCATCTAGTGACATGCCATCATGCCAGATATGTCTTGTGAGGGGATACAGTGCTTTGGAGGGGGACTCGGTGAATTATGTGGGAACCAAGGTCGTCCACAATACAATCCATACAGTTTTTCATATAACCCCGGCTGGAGGAATCATCCGAATTTTGGATGGAGGCAACCTGAAACTTCTGTTGAGCCACTACAGTTTAATCCGCCACAACATCCTACACAGCAAAGACCTCCTCAACAACCACCTAAACCGCCGCAAGGTGCTGGACCTTCGATGCCACCCGGTTTCAAGCCACAGGATAGCAAGTCGAATCTTGAGGACATGCTTGCCAAATACATCGCTGGAAATGAGATGAGATGGCAAAACCATGATGCCATGATGCAAAGAGTGGAGACGCAACTAGGGCAGTTAGCGACACAAATGGCTACACGAGCTCCGGGTACACTACCTAGTGACACGGAAAAGAATCCAAAAGGTGTCAATGCTGTCACGGTGACGTCTCCCATAAAGCAGGAGGTGGTCGATGTTGAAAGTGATGTGAAGGAAAGGGAACCAGCAAAGCAAGGGTCAAATGCCGCAAGGGAGAAAGGTAAGTCTCTAAACTCGAACTCGAATATTGATATTAAATCACTCCCATTTCCCCAAAGAGCAAAGCAACTGCAATTGGATACTCAATTTTCAAAATTTCTTGAGATTTTCAAAAAGTTGCATATAAATATCCCATTTGCAGAAGCTTTAGCTCAAATGCCCTCATATGCCAAATTTCTTAAGAGATTTTATCAACAAGAGGAAATTGTTGACTTTGAGACAGTTTAAGCTTTCGGAGGAGTGTTCTGCGATTTTACAAAATAAACTCCCTCCGAAGCTTAAGGATCCAGGTAGTTTTTCTATCCCTTGCACTATTGGAACTTCAAATTTCAGTAAAGCTTTGTGTGACTTAGGTGCAAGCATTAACTTGATGTCATATTCATGCTTTGAGAACTGAAAATAGGTGAAGTGAAGCCACTACAATTTCCCTACAGTTAGCTGATAGATCGATTAAATATCCTAGGGGGAGTTGTAAGGACGTGTTAGTTAAGGTTGACAAGTTCATTTTTCCTGTCGAGTTTGTGTTGTGTGGATATGGAAGAAAGATCGTGAGATGTCCCCTTATTTTAGGAAGACCGTTTTAGAGCCACTGGGAAAGCCCTGATAGATGTACAAAAGGTGAGTTGGGTGCTGAGACTGATGATGAAGTGTGGTGTTTAATGTTTTTCAGTCCTCAAGATATCCTAATGATACTCTGCTTGTTTTAGAATTGATGGCTACGGACGAGTTTGTTGAGTGTGTTTTTACGGAATTGATAGGTGACGATCCTTTGGAGGTCTGCTTAACTCTTCATCTCCGCAATAAGTGGGAAATCAAGAGCTTCATGAATGTATCTGCCTATTTGGAACAGGCAGACCAATTTCAAAGACGGTAAATTCTAGGATTGGGGAGCTTGGGCATGTCCCAAGACCGTTAAAGTCATCCATCGAAGAATCCCCGATCCTAGAGATGAAACCTCTTCCTTCGCACTTAAAATACCTGTTTTTGCTTGATAATGATAAATTGCCAGTAATTGTTTCATCTACTTTGACAGGTATGGAGGAAGAGAAGCTGCTGCGCGAGTCTTGAGGGATAACATCAAAGCCATAGGTTGGAGCATTGCAGACATTAAGGGGATCAGCTCTTCTATGTGTATGCATAAGATTCTGATGGAGGCCGATCACAAGACGTCTACTCAACCCCAAAGGCGTCTAAACCCAGCCATGCAAGAGGTGGTAAAGAAAGGTGATTAAGCTACTGGACGCAGGTATTATTTATCCGATTTCTGACAGTAGGTGGGTCAGTCCAGTCCAAGTCGTTCCAAAGAAAGGTGGGATCACTGTTGTGAAAAATGATAATAATGAATTAATTCCCACGAGAACTGTTACAGGGTGGCGTGTTTGCATCGATTATAGAAAACTTAACGATGCCACCGTAAGATCATTTCCCCCCTCCCGTTTATTGATCAAATGTTGGAAAGGTTAGCAGGCCATTCTTTTTATTGTTTTCTGGATGGTTATTCGGGTTATATGCAAATTCCCATCGACCCTGAAGATCAGGAGAAAACCACTTTTACTTGTCCTTATGGGACATTTGCATATAAACGGATGCCATTCGGTCTATGTAATGCACCAGCAACCTTCCAACGATGCATGATGGCAATTTTTCATGATATGATTGAGGATTTCATTGAGATATTCATGGATGACTTTTCTGTATTTGGCTCCTCGTTTGATACTTGTTTAATTAACCTGTCTAAGGTTTTGGAGAGATGTGAAGAGTCGAATTTGGTCTTAAATTGGGAAAAATGTCATTTTATGGTGAGAGAGGGAATAGTGTTGGGGCATAAAATTTCTGAAAATGGGATTGAGGTCGATAAGGCAAAGATTGAAGTAATTGAGAAACTTCCCAGCCCCAACCAATATTAGAGGAGTGCGTAGTTTCCTTGGGCATGCGGGATTCTACAGACGATTTATAAAAGATTTTCTAGGCATTGCCAAGCCCATGACTAATTTACTGATAAAAGATGTGCCTTTTGATTTCTCTGCTGAGGTGTGCAGGCATTTCAGGTTCTGAAAGAGAAATTAATTCACAGCACCTGTGATGATAGCACTGACTGGGGGTCGCCATTTGAGGTGATGTGTGATGCAAGCGACACGGCGTTAGGGGCAGTGTTGGGACAAAACAGAGACAAGTGCATTCATGTCATCTACTATGCTAGTATGACATTGTCAGCCGCCCCAACTAAACTATGCACCCACAGAGAAGGAGCTTCTTGCTGTTGTTTTTGCTCTGGATAAGTTTAGATCGTATTTAATAGGGAGCAGAGTTGGAGTGCACACAGACCATTCAGCCTTGAAATACTTAATGTCTAAAAAAGATGCAAAACCAAGGCTAATTCGTTGGATTCTTCTTCTGCAGGAATTTGACTTGACGATAATCGATAGGAAGGGCACAGAAAATCAAGTTGCTGACCATCTTTCACGTCTGGAGAATCACGTTCAAGGTAATGATTTTATTCGCGACGATTTCCCGGATGAACAACTCTTTGAGATCACCAATCTACCGTGGTATGCTGACTTTGTTAATTATCTATCAAGTAAGTTCATTCCCCCCCATTTTACATATCAGCAAAAGAAAAAGTTTTTCTCAGATTTAAAATACTCTTTGTGGGAGGACCCTTATTTGTTTAGAATATGTGCAGACGGTATAATTCGTAGATGCATTCCCCAAGAAGAGGTAAGTGAAATTTTGTTTCATTGTCATGCTGGTCCGGCTGGAGGCCATTTTGGGGCAACTAGAACTGCGTCCAAAGTCCTCCAGTCTTGTTTTTATTGGCCTACTTTGTTTAAGGATGCGCATGAATATGTCACAAAATTGTCCAGATTGTCAGGCGAACAGGTAATATTTCTAGGAGACATGAATTACCTCTCAATAACCTTCTTGTGTGTGAATTATTTGATGTGTGGGGTATCGATTTCATGGGTCCGTTCCCGGGTTTCTTTTGGGAACAAGTATATTTTGGTGGCTGTAGACTACGTGTCTAAGTGGGTGGAAGCAAGTGCATGCAAAAACTAATGATTCTAGGGTTGTCGTTCAATTTCTTATGAAAAACATTTTCTCACGTTTTGGCACACCTAGAGCCATTATCAGCGATGGGGGTACTCATTTTTGTAATCGTCAGTTTGACAGTCTGTTGGATAAGTATGGGGTCCGACATAAGGTGGCAACACCTTATCACCCCCAACTAGTGGTCAAGTCGAGGTTTCGAACCGAGAACTAAAACGCATTCTTGAGAAGACTGTCGGTGCTTCGAGGAAAGGATGGTCTAGGAAACTCGACGATGCACTATGGGCATACCGCACCGCTTTTTAAAACCCCCATTGGCATGTCCCCTTTCAAATTGTTATATGGAAAATCGTTGTCAACTACCTGTAGAACTGAACATAAGGCTTATTGGGCTACTAAATTTCTGAATTTTGATGCTAAAGCCACAGGTGACGAGAGAGTGCTGCAGCTAAATTCATTGGACGAGTTCAGGTTGGAGGCCTACGAGAATGCCAAGCTTTACAAAGAGAAAACCAAACGCTTGGCATGATCAAACATCGTCACATCGAGAATTTGTGGTAGGACAACTGGTACTACTATATAATTCTCGTCTGAAACTGATGCCAGGTAAGTTGCGTTCACGGTGGTCAGGATCATACACTATCACACAAGTTTTTCCCTACGGAACAGTGGAGATCACGAGTGCAACAACCGGAGCTTTCAAAGTAAATGGGCATAGGCTGAAGGTTATCATGGTGGTGCCATACCCGATGAGCGACCACAGTGGATCTACAAGATCCAAACTAAATCAAGGGAGTACAGTCAGGCTATCGACTCTAAATTTAGCGCTTACTGGGAGGCAACCCATTGTTTATTTTTATTTTTCTTTCATGCTTTAGTTTATTTTATTCGTTCTAGTTTACTTTCTTTTTGTTTTTCTAGCATTGCTCGTGAGTTAATCTCAGTGAATGGTGGTGCAGGTAATTTATCTACTAGCGGTGGAATTTCTCAAGTGTGGGAGAATCTATCAGGGCGATCGGCTTCAAAACCACGAATTGACCAGGGAAGTGTCTGTACAATTCTTGTATCTTGTGTGCTTGATTGAGCCTCAAATTTCGTGTTTAGATCTATAGAATTGTACATGCATGGCATCACATTTGGGTTGGTTCGTATATTTTTCAAAAAAAAAAAAAAAAAAGTGTAAAATTGGTTTTCTTATACCGAGCCTCCACGGACCTGCCCCCGGACCCCGTGTTTACTTATTCTTCGAAGTGCCAATTTCCCGAGTCTGCACGGATCTCATCCCGGACCCCTACCCGGGGTCCGTGTTCTTCACTTTCGCGACATCACAGAAATAAAATCGCGCAGCCCCTCTTCCAAATCCCTAAAACCTCAAATTGTTTCCTTCTCTCGCACCGCCGCCACAATCACTCACGCCTGCCAGCACACACCGCCGTCCTCACCACCTCTCCCGCCGCCCGAAACACACCTCCATCACCTACTCTAACACTCCATTAAGCAACACCCACCGCACACAATCACTCACGCCGCATCTTTCACCGCCGGAACACCACCCTTCGCCGTGCTTCATCATCGTCATCTTCTTTTTCCGGTAAGCGTGGCTAAGCCTCTTCTCCATTGGCGATTATCAGTGTTGGGAATTTTGTGTGCGGTAGAAGAGATTAATTTATTGCGAGATAGTTCGTTTATTGCTTGGGTCTTTGTCTTCGGTTTGCTTGGTTAGACTGCGGTGATTGATTTGGTTGTTTTATTCCGGGTTGCATTCGTGAATTTTTGTGTTTGAGATTGGGTGAAGTGAATTGGTTGAAACAAAATGCCTCCTCGTCGACTGACTAGTAAGCGTGCACGAGGCGAGGCTTCCTCATCATCTCGCCGCGCCAGAGTAGAGTTTGACTCCTTCAGATTCACATCCCTCGAGAACTCTGATTGGTACTCGGCCCTGCATGAGAACGCATTGATTGTTGAAAAGTCTATCCACCCCCGGATTGATCACGAGGTACCAATTCGGGCTGAATTCGATAAGTTTGGTTGGGGATCACTGTTGGACATCACCGGTCCCTACTTCCCCGAGTTGGTATGGCAATTTTATGCCAACTTTGACGACAAGAGTACTACTGGGCTGCAGGCACATCCGCACTTTCGTAAAGGGGGGGTGCCTATCGAGTTTGATACTGCCCTATCTAGCCACTCTGTTGAATGTACCAAATGAGGGCCCCCCGGTGAGTCATAATCAGCTAGACATGTTCTTCTCTGACATCACCTTTCGGATTCCCGAGGCCCGACATCGTCTGCAGTACTTCACTTCCCAGACCAGGGTCTCGCTCGAGCGTCCTGCCCACTTCCCTCCCGTTGCTTGATCGCTTAATCTGTTATTTCACGGGAGCTAAACATTGTACCAAGGAAACCCGGGACAACGAGGTCAGAATTATAGATTTATACATTATCGATAAAATGTGAATGGGTTGGGGGCTATTCCTGGGATTCCGGTGGCTTCGATCATACTCGCACATATGCGCTCTGTCGCACATATTAACCCCACCAAGAACAAGCGCCCATATGCCCTTTTCCGATCATCATCTCCAGGATTTTAGCGGCCCACGGCGTCGATCTCACCGGCGAGACGTCCCTCGCCCCCACTTCTACACAGATGCTCACCCCTCAGGCTATGCAGGGGATGTATTTCATTTTTCAGGCAGGGTGCGTGGTATCGGAACCCTGAGAGTCGACATATCGACCATCATCCACCGTGACCCACCGGTGTCTCCCCCTGCCATCGATGACCGCGCCTGGGATGCCCGTGGGGAGGAAGAAGCGGCATTGGATGCACGAGCTGGCCCTAGAGCTGACGTACCCCCTAGACCGCGCAACTCGCAAGCCCGGCGCCACTTTTACTCATCCGTACTCGACTGCAATGGACGACATCCGAAACCGCTTAGCTCGTATCGAGCAACAGTCTCCCGACGCCTATGCCCCACCCTGGGAAAGAGCTACGCTCGAGGCATTCATGGACTTAGAGTTGGGATCTGAGGACGAGCAGTAATTTATTCTGTTAGGATGTGTGGAGGATGTTATTGTTTTTTCTAGATTTCGCCCTTTTTATGTTGTTATCAACGTTTTCAGACTTGATCTTTATCGTTACTCTTATTTGAATTTTGATCGTGTGTTTGTGTGTTTCTCCTATTCCTTTTTACGTTTCCTTGTGTATTCGATGTCGTGTTTTTCAGGAGTTGCTGATTTCTACCACATTTTCACCACTTACGCTCAATTTATCCAGGGAAGTGTTTTTGCTTTTAACTGTCTTGATCGTTCCTTTTCTATGCTTTACACCGAGGGCAGTGTCGTGATCAAAGTGTGGGGGTGGGTCAGTCTTGTTACACATCGTTGCACAACACTTAACAACACTTTTCACGTAGGATGGAACTATTTTTAGACTAAGAACTCTTGTTTCACTTGATAATCGGATTGATTTGTTAGATTTTGGATCACCCGGAAAATTGGTTCATGCCTAGTATTGAGTGAGAGGAGTCGTAGTTTCAAGGAGAGAGTCTAACATGAACCAGTTCTGTATCAACATTTTGTTCAATGCACGTGGTCAAACTTTTACTCATTGATAGTGAATTGGTGAAATGTGAACTTAAAAAAAAAAAAAAAAATTTTACTCATTGATAGTGAATTGGTGAAATGTGAACTTAAAAAAAAATAAAAATAAAAAAAAATAAAATAGATTAATCGAACAACGATCCCTGAAACTTGTCTGATTAGCCCTCGAAGCGAAAATACGAACGATGGTGACTTAGGGATGATTTAGGCGATCTTTGGACCGTTTGAGCCTTTCAAGCCTGACCAATACATCATTCATTGCCCTAGTAACCCCTTTTGAGCCTGAAAAAAAAAAAAAAAAAAAATCGAATGGTGTGTGTCAATGACACACAATCAGCCCCCATTCGTCAGTTATTCAGTGTCCCACATCAACTACCTGAATCTTAGCCTATACAATTTTTCCTACCTACATGTGAGAAATAAAACTCCTGTGCACATTGGAATGTTTGAATTACGCCAATGGATTGAAGAATTGAGTGAAGGAGTCGATGAATTTTTGTTCATGTGAACTTAAAAAAAAAAAAAAAAAAGCTGTGGGTGAAAGTTGGTGGACAATGAGAAAGAAAATGAGACGCTAGAGCTCTGAAAATGATGAAAAGATAGTAACTGTTGACGAGTCGAAAGTTGAATGAATGTGCTACAGGAATAATTTTTATTGTATCTCACTTTTGATTCCCCTATCTTTTATTGTAGCCGTGAGCCTTGGCCTTACGTTATAAGCTTGAAAAGACCTATTAACCAGGTCATTGTCGTTCAACATTTAGTAGAGAGGGGTATGAAAGTCAAGCATATGGGGCGTTTCGATAACAAATGAAAATAAATGATCAAGAAACCAAGTAGCTGGAGATGAGTACGAGTCAGACCTACACACTACACACATCTTGTTCTGTTGATCCTGACTGGGTAAATGTTTGAATCTTGAATTGCAACGAAAACGAACCTTGTGATATGCGAAGTGTGATCTTTTGACCGGGGGTGAAAGAGTTTAACAAATTGAGAAGTTTTGATTGTGGTACTTGAGTTCTGAATCTGAAATATTTCATCTTTATTTATTGTCTAATTTGTTCGAGGACGAACAAGGGTTAAGTGTGGGGGAGTTGATAAGCACGAATTATATAGCATTTTAGGGATTTTATTTTGTCGTATTCGTGCATATCTGGCATTTTTATTCCGAGTTTTGCGCTTATTTCGTCTCATTATGGCTGTTTGCAGGTTTGACCAAAAGAGGGTGAACACCAAAGAATGAAAGAAAAGTCAAACCTCGCAACGCCACATCAGAAATACCCGGAAAAATAGGGGAGAAAATAAAGGCTTTGGGAAACAAAGGCCTATACACGGACCCCGGAGAGGTCCGTGCCATTCAATTGCCAAGAACCCAAGTTACAGTGTCTGCACGGACCTCCAGACGGACCCCTCTCCGGATGCAGGCACGGGGTCCGTGTGCGCAATATCAGATCGAGATTTTGGCGAAGATTTGCTCGTGATCTGGAAAGGAATAAAAGGAAAAAAAAAACGAGACAAAAGGGGTTTTTTTTTTTCAGAATTGAAGAGAGCCGACTTTTAGAGGAGAAAAAAAAAAGGGCGACTTTGGGACTCTTGAAGACGGCAAAGACTTGGGAGAAACGAGAGAAAAAGACAGTGCAATTTACACGCAAGATCCGCGCACCATCATTGAGATTTCTCTCTCTTTTATTTTCTTATTTTTAGACATGAATTCAAACAATAAATTTGATTTTAGTTTTGAATTTATGGAGTAGTTTTTCTTGTGATCGGGACCACGATAGGGACAAACAACTGATTTGGTTTATTCGTTGGATCATTCAATTCATCAGTTATTTCATGTTATGATTAATGTTTGCGTAATTTTCGTGCTTTTGATTTGGCCAATTAATTGCATGTTTGTTGTTCGATCTTGACTCGAAAGGGAATAGATTGGAATTAGCTTCAAAAATATTAATCAACACACAATTAAACCGACTAGAAATAGTATTCGGTTTCAGTGTGCGATTTTAGGTGACAGCTGTAATTCTATCGTTGATGCATGCGTTTTTGTTTATTTAAATTCAATTAGAAATAATTGGACTGTTAAATGAAAATAGGATTATAAATTCTAGAAATAGATTTATAATTAAATTAGAGGATTACATCGTGACTACGAATAATTGCTAGTCGAATAATTCTCGTGCTTGAATTTGATCAGAGTTTGTTACCGTTGTGTGCTCCCGGTCATTCTATTTAAATTTGAAAAAAAACCCCACGTTTCAAGCTTCTCTGGTAATTGATTTAGTTATTAAATTAGAATAAATTCATTTAAAAATTCACTTAGTTGAAATAATAATCAATCGCTCGTTCTTGTTTGCCTAGATTAAATAAAATAATCGAATCTTAGTAATTAAATAATAGTCTCTGTGGGATCGATACTTGGACTGTTCGTCCATTTACTATAACTTGACCTAGTCCGCTTGCTAGAATTAATCCCAACCGAATTTAGCGGTCATTGCTCATATCGTAACATTTCATATTGAATCCAGACAAAGCCAGAGTAGTTTTAAATTTGAATCTCATATCACAAATTCATAGGAGTATCCGAGTATACATATCAGCGAGAGGGAATATCTATTTCATGGACCTTCAAAGCATATACTTACAACATTACTGAACAATATGCCATCATGAAGAAAATCAAATTTCAAGATGGAAAACTGAGGCTGAAAATGCAAATGTAAACCTGAACCGTGAATTAAAATAAAAATCCATATGAATGAATAGGCAGCACAAACTGAAGAGGATAAATCTCAAGTTCTTCCAATGTCCCACATTGCCTCTAGGTATATTCAACATCTCTAACCATTTTGAGACTTTTAATACGGGAGTTTTTATGTACAGTAGCAGTAATACTGAGAAACTCAGAGACATGTTAATCACTGAGTATATTGTTTTCCAGGCAGGAAATCACATGTCATCCATAAATTCGATGTAGTCTCATATTTTTTAGTTGTAAGATCTATTAATTTTCCAAAGAAGCCCAAAATGTTGCTTCAAATGCCGTAACACAAGAAATGTATTCATCTTGATACCAAATAGAACATTCGCAGATGACAGTCTCACTTTGTGGAGAACACTAGCAAAGTCACAGAAACATTGAGAGACTGAAGTGAGTTGATTACTATTTTCGGATAAAAGAAACCTTGAAACAAATTATATGCATCAGTTTCAAATTTTCCTGTCTTCTTTGTTTTTCTGTATCATATTCATAGTTGTTAAAAGCGCGCGCTGCACAGCCTGCACTTAAGTGCACTCCAAAGCACACGGATTCCGTGTGCGCTTTTTTGCACTTAATAGAAAAAAACAGTTTTTTTTGTTTTAAAAAAAATCTAACAGATGAGAAAGTGTGATTTATCCTCTATTTATTTAAAAATAGAGAAGGAGAAACCCTAATATCTCGTTGCATATGCCACACGCCGTCTCTGCCCCACATCGCTTTTGCCTTTTGCCCTCACATTTTAATAATTTATACTTGGAAGATGAAATGAAAATTTAATATTTAATATCTCATGATTCATAATTTTTTAAAATAAATTGATTTTATTGTTATCTTTTTAGAATATTTTATTTATTGTGATTTACTTCTGTAAAGTATATGCTTCACTTTACGCTTTAAGCCCCAGAACACATGAGCTCTTTAATTCGCCTTGCACTTTTGACAACTGTGATCATATTAAGTCGTCAATTAAATTTTAAAGTACAAATTCACCTTGAGCTTCAAATGATGGATGGATTTCCAATTTATTGATTTCAAATTCTTTGACTTACTTGGATAGACAAAATTAAGTACATTTCATATCAATTCCATATCGAGTTATGCAATTTTAATAGTAATTGTTAGGGATATAAACGAACCAAGTCACTCGCGAGCTACTCGTAACTCAGCTGGGTAAAAAACTCGTTCAAGTTCGTTCGTTAAGTTATCGCGCCGAGCTCGAGCTTAAAGATATTCGGTTCGTAAGCTCGCGAGCTTGTTCACGATATCGAGCTCGAGCTCGGCTTGTTTATGTCGAGCTCGAGCTCGGCTCGTTTGATGGGCCTTGAGTATATAATTAACTTGCATTGTCTCAAATCGAAATTGAGTGTAAAATAAGTGATTGAAAGCCTATAAATGAAAAGTCTACCTCCTTAAATTCTCATATCTTAGTCGGTCTTTTGGCTATGAATATTAGATGGGCTCAAAAACGAGCTTGTTTGACGAGTTCGAAAATGAGGTTGTTTAAGGAGCCCGAAAACGAGCCCGTCTAATGAGCCGCGCTCGAGTCAGGCTCATTAAACATGATAAACGAGCTATTAACGAGCCTAGCTCGAGCTATTTGCGAGCTAAATAATTTTAATACACGCCAAGCTCGAGCCTATAATAAATCTCGAATCAAGCTCGAGACTATACATATCTTAAACGAGTCGAGCTAGAGCCTCATACCATTCGACTCGGCCCGACTCACTTACTTCCCTAGTAGTAGTTATGGATTTCAAATACACCTAAGTTGGTTGTCATTTGGAATTCATACCTCAAATCCTTCCACAGTTCAAATAACTCTCTCCAAAATTCATCAATCTAATGGCCACCTGAGATTTTTTCCCAAAAGTTCCAGACTCTGTTTTTTTAGTGAATTGGGTTTGAGGATGGGCATTATCAAGGTGATAATGAAATCCTTGTAAAAGTTTAAATGATGAAAACTCAAAAATCTTGCTAATTTAATTAGTCAGTATTTTTTGATCCATAGTCCAAGAGATACATGCACACATGTAACCACGCCAGTAATTTCATTCACCCAAACGATCAAATTTTCATCCTACAGCACATGGATAGAAAACAGATATCGAATGACTGCTCATGCCAAACAAACCTTATAAAAGGCGCCCATACCCTCATTCTTAAGCATGTTCTTAGTAACCTCCCCAGCTGATCCCTGGCCCAATTGAATTCTCACCTGAAATCAGAACAAAGACTTAATAAAGATCCGTGACCTTCAGCACACACAAAAAACCATAAGAGTTCGAGTTCAAGTTCATCACCATCAACGTTCAAAAATTTAATACAAAGCCATCGAAATAACAGAACTACAAAAACCCTCAAATCAATCCTTCAACAGATATTGGATAAAATAACATTTGCATCACCACACAATTGCAGTAAACTACAAATCCATTACGGTTGTGAAAGAGGATCCAAAACTTATTCGAGTCTTTCAAAACTATAACAACCGTATTTTAGAATTCAAAGAGGCCCATTTGATCCAAGATCTGAAACAAAGCAAGAAGCCAACATTCATCCAGCTCCAACAAAATTTAATTCCTCAAAACTCAAATAAATTACAAACAACCCGATGAAATGCGCCCGCGCGTGTACACCAACCAAAAAAAACAAACAAACACCGAGTACCTTGATCATATCGATTGGCTGGATGACACAGGTAGCAAGCATACCAGAGCAACCGCCATTAACAAAGGGCTTCACGGTGGGCCAAACTCCAGCTGATTTTCGGCTTCTCTTCTCCCATTGTTCTCCTTTTTCTTCTCCCTAGTTTTTCAAACAAAGGGAGAGATTGACCAAAGAGAAAACAAGCACTCGTCGTCAGTGAAGCATCCGAGGGTTTCCTGTGAAGTGTACCTTAACGAATTTAGGACTCACCCTTCAACTATACATTTATAACACTTAGCCCCTTGAACTTTTAAATAAACACAATGCTATATATGAGTTTACACAATCTAACAAAGTTTTATTCAAGTTTAATATATAAATCATTGATTTATTGTTATTCATTAAGTCCCATATAAAAATTAATTTAGTATTGTTTGTAAAACTAGATAATTTATGATTACATTTTAGATGATAACCCAGCTCAAAATTTATTGTGTTATAGGAAAATATTAAAAAAAATTAATATGTTTATTTACCCCTCCAACACGTAGACGAGCCTAAAACAATGTTTGTGTTTCTTTATATTTGACAATATTGTTTATTTATGTAAGTCTCATTAGTCTATCTCTTTTGGGTCATGTAATCACAATCCTCGTGATAGTCATGAAGTCCTACTCACAGAACTCACAATTTCTGACAGTGGAGTACATGTCTCCTTATGTCTCGAATCCAAGACTTCTGTACAAACCATAATACTTGGATTCCAAGAGATCTGATACCAATTGAGCTAATTATTGTAAGGGTCATGGGCATACCCTTTTTGAGTCATGCAATCACAGCTGTCATGATAGCCGATGTAGCCCTACTCACAAAACTTCACACTCCTGTCAGTGTAGCATATGTCTTCTCGGGTCTCAAACTCAAGATATTTGTTCAAATCACAAGTTCTTGAATTCTTAGAAACCTGCTACCAATTAATCTATTATAAAATTAAAAAAAAATTGAGGCTCACAAATAGTGAGCAAGAAAGGTTTGCACATAAAACTTATTCTGCCAAAGTAAAAAAAATAGTGCTCTGAGTAATCAAAATTAGATGTTCGTATATAACTTTGTTTCTTTTGCATTTTAAGGTCTTTTTTATATCATACTATTGAGTGACATAAGATATCGCGGGGAATGGTAGAATTTTTCTCAAAATCATGTTTTTTACGTATACATAAACATGAAAAAATATTTGCGGAAGCTTAAATCGAGTGTTACCTCCGGCCATTGAAAATTTGTTGAAGCTTTCTGATTTCTTTTCAATTGAAGCCTTCTAAACACTTCAACACTCCTTTAGATGGTGTATTTTCTGTATGAGATTGTGTGTTTAGGGACCTCAATGCCTTCGGTATTTATAGGCACCACTCATACCATCACCGAGTGTTTTGGGAGCTCGAGATTCAAACCAAATTTGTATACGCATCTCAATTTTCAAAATTTGAGGCTGCCGTGTACAAATTTTTTCAACAATTGTTGGCAATGACTGTCGTCATTTTCAACACTTTTATTTACGGGTCACAATTTTTATACATTCTCCCACTTGACCCGTATATCTCATTTATCATAGGAGAAATTAAAATACATGAATCATGGCGATAGGTCATCTAAAAAACGATTATTATCTTCCATGTATCATAGTGTATTATATCTCTCAATAATTTAATGAATAAACCCTATGTTTATTCGAGATCCAACTTTATTGATATTTTTCATGATAACTGAATATGTACATAACTGAATATGAAAAATAACATAACTTAATGAGTTTCATTAATTTTGTTTTTACAACAAAATTACATAAAAGAACCAAGTCTCATTCGTTCTGTATGATCATTGAATTTCAATGGTGTCATGCCTTTAGTCAAAGGATCTGCAATCATCAATTCAGTGCTAATGTGCTCGATAACCATGGTTTTATCTTTAACACGTTCTCGTATGGATAAATACTTAATGTCAATGTGCTTGCTTCGACTATCACTTTTGTTATTTTTAGCCATAAAAACAGTAGATGAATTGTCACAATATATTCTTAATGGCCTAGATATAGAATCCATAATTCTAAGCCCTGAAATGAAACTCTTCAACCATACACCATGTGAGGTTGCCTCAAAACAAGATACGAATTCAGCTTCCATAGTGGAAGTAGCAGTCAATGTCTGCTTTGCACTTCTCCAAGATACAGCTCCACCAGCTAGCATGAAAATATATCATGAAGTGGATTTTCTTGAATCAATGCAGCCAGCGTAATCTGAATCAGAGTAGCCAATTCTTCCAAATTCTCAGTTCGTCTGAACATAAGCATATAATCTTTGGTCCCTTGAAGGTACCTCATGACTTCTTTGGCAGCTTTCCAGTTATCCTAAACCTGGATTACTCGATATCTTCCCAACATCCCAACAATAAATGCCAATTGTCGGGTCTAGTGCCAACCTGAGCATACATTAAGCTTCCCAACAGCAGAAGCATAAGGAATGCTTTTCATTTGTTCCCGCTCTAGATCATTCTTTGGGCATTGGCTCAAATTGAATTTATCGCCTTTCACAATGGAGCTATACTTGGTGAACAATCTTTCATCCGATATCTCTCTAAAACTTTATTTATATAGGTTTTATTGAGACAGACCTAGAATACCTCGAATTCTGTCTCTAGTATCTTAATGCCAATGACATAAGATGCATAGCCCATCCCTTCATATCAAAGTTCTTAGAGAGGAATTGTTTCACCCTCATATAACAACCTTTATCATTGGTTGCAAGTAATATATCATCTACATATAGAATAAGGAACAAATCTTACTCCCACTGACCTTCTGGTATATACATTGATCCATGAGGTTCTCAACGAATCCAAATGAAGAGATAACATCATGAAATTTTAAATACCATTGACGGGAAGCTTGTTTCAATCCATATATAATTTCTTAAGCTTACATACCAATTGCTCACCATTCCTAGAGAAGAATCCTTCAGGTTTGTTTCATATAAACCTCTTCCTCTAGTTCTCCATTAAGAAAAGCTGTTTTCACATACATTTGTTGTAAATCGAAGTCAAAATGTACAACTAATGCTAGAATGATACGGAGAGAATCTTTCTTAGATACAGGAGAAAAAGTCTCCTTATAATCGATTCCTTCCTGTTGAGTGAATCATTTTAGCAACAAGTCTTGCTTCTATACCTTTCAATGTTGCCTAATGAGTCTTTCTTTGTTTTGAAGACCCATTTACATTATAATGGCTTTACACCATCAGGCAACTGAATAAGATCCCAGACTCCATTAATGCCATAGAATTCATCTCTTCTTTCATAGCATTAAAACATAGTTTTGACTCATTACAACTCATGGCTTGTGAAAACGTTTCAGGATCATTTTCGGCTCCGATGTTAAAGTCCGATTCTTGTAAATACACAATAATCACTAGATATTGCTGATCTTCTTATTCTAGTAGATCTTCTAAGGTTGTTTGGTTGATCAACAATTTCTTGTTGTTCTTCATTAACTTGATCTACTGGATTTTCATCAGCGATTTGTGGAACTTCAGTAATCGGTTGCCTAACACCCATTTGGTCTTGAGGGGTGTGAATAACGACCAATCTATCATTTGAATAAGGGTTGTGCATTAATGTGATCATTCTCCAAAACTATGTCATGATCACTCCCACTAATCAAGTCATTTTCAAGAAATTTTGCATTTCTTGATTCCACAATTCTAGTGTTGTGAGATGGACAATAGAATCTGTACCCTTTAGATTTTTCAGCATACCTAATGAAATATCCACTTATAGTTCTTGGGTCCAGTTTCTTTTCATGTGGGTTGTAAACTCTTATTTCAGAAGGACAACCCCAAATGCGTATATGTTGCAAACTCAGTTTCCAACCTTTAAATAACTCAAATGGCGTCTTTGGAACAGCCTTAGTTGGAACTCGGTTTAATCTATACACAGCTGTCTTAAGAGCTTCAGTCCACAAGGATTTAGGAAGTTTAGAGCTACTAAACATGCTCCTCACCATGTCCAATAATGTTCGGTTTCTCCTCTCAGCTACGCCATTCTGGTCCGGAGAACCAGGCATAGTATATTGGGCAACAATCCCATGTTCTTGGAGAAATTTCGCAAACGGACCAGGTGCCTGTCCATTCTCAGTGTATCTACCATAATATTCTCCACCTCTATCAGTTCTCACGATCTAAATATGTTTTCCACATTGCTTCTCCACTTCAGCCTTAAAAACCTTGAAGGCTTCAAGTGCTTCGTTTTTGTTATGAAGCATGTATATATAATATCGTGAATAATCATCAATGAAAGAGATGAAGTATTTCGGACTTTGCATGTCCATATCTGGACAACAAATATCTGAATGTATGATTTCTAATATTTCTATACTCCTCTTGGCACCTTTTTTAGACTTATTGGTCTGCTTTCCCTTTATGCAGTCCACACAAGTCTCAAAATCAGTAAAATCTAAAGTACTGAGTACTCCATCATTTACTAATCTTTTAATTCTCTCTATGGAGATGTGTCCCAATCTCCTGTGCCACAATATAGAGGAATTTTCATTTATAACACATCTTTTAATACCTCTTTGAACATGCATAGTGGTGTTATTATTTTGTAAAGAAATAGAGAAAAGACCATCAACCATTGTACCTTTTCCAATAAGATTTGATTTATAAAACAAATTTATTGATTTATCCAAAAACTGAAATGAATAACCAAGGGGTACAAGTTTTGAAACTGAAATTAAATTCCTAGAAAAACTAGGAACATAAAAGTCTTTTTCAATTTTAAAATATAACCCTATTCAAACTAGGCAGCAAGTCCCAATAGCCTCCACATGCGAAGACATCTTGTTTCCGAATAGATGCTCCGCTCATTTTCTATTGGTTTCCTTAGGTTTTGCATATCCTGCAAGGTATTTGTAACATGATTGTAGAACCAGAATCAATCCACCATGTGTTATAAATCATATCAACCATATTAGATTCATAACAACAAATGAAGTAGGAATACCTTTCTTTTCAAGCCAGTCCTTAAATTTATTGCAATCCTTCTTAATGTGTCCCGTCTTTTTACAGAAGAAACACTTGGATTCTTTCTTGATGTCAGGTTGGGTGGAATTATCCTTTCCCTTTTTCCCTTGACTTTGGCTTGCTTCTTATACTTTCCTTGTGTAGTCATAAATACATTATCACTCGTTTCCATCAACAACCTTCCTTCCTCTTGAACACATGGTCATTAAATTAATCGACCATTTATCCTTATGTGTATTATAGGAAATTTTGAAGGGTCCATATTGCTGTTGAAGAGTGCATAAAATGTAGTGCACAAGAAAAGTCTCAGACATTTCCACTTCAAGTGTCTTGAGCCGAGCCGCTATGTCCCGCATTTTCATGATGTGCTCTCACACACCTCTCACACTGGTGAGCCTTAATGAAGAGAATTCCATAATTAGGGTGCTAGCAAGTGCCTTATCTAAAGACTGAAACTGTTCATCAATAGCCTTCAGTAATTCTTTGACATTATTATGCAGGTCGACAGAACCACGCATACCACCAGAGATTTTGGTCTTTATGAACATTACGCAGAGTCGATTAGATCGCTCCCATTTTTCATAAAGATCAACATCATCCGGAATGTTGTTTTCAGTAATAGCAGATGGTTCGTCTTTCCGTATAGCATAATCAATATCCATCCACCCTAATTGAAGAAGAATTCTTTCTTTTCATATTTTTAGTTATCGCCCTTTAATTCGGGAATGTCACATTTCATATCAGAAAAACTCGCAGGTTGCATAACTGCACAAAATATCATATGCTTAAAATTTTGAGACAATATCATGTTTTACCAATGTAATTCATGTTTTAAAAATCTAGTGACATAAAATTTGCTGTGGGCTAAAATTTTAATTCAATAAGATTTTTAACTTTATGATAAAACTATCAAAATGTATTTTCCTTAACTCCTGTGGGTAAATTAAGAAAATATAATTTGATATTTTAACCTAATTAGTTATATAAATATAATAAAAATCCTGTGGGGTAAATTTATTATGTTTATATAATTAATTACAATTGATGTCCATTATGTGATCCAAATCCACTTAATGCATAATTTTTCATAATTAAGGATGTGTGGCTATTCCTCAATTATTTAAAATTATACGGTTCACTGGACAAAATTTTGGCTTTACTTAATGCTTTATATAATAATTATTTCGCAATCAACATTTCCAAGAGTGCTCCCAGGAAAGATGGGTAGTGCTAAGGCCCTTTAAATACCCAACTCCTAGACAGAGCAATGTTCATCAGGGAGACCAGTGGCTAGTCAAGGCAGTTTAAACCGGTCTATGAAGAACTCCCTCAGATCATTTTTTTACGTCACCTTATAATTATTATTCAACTTAATTATCCACATTTATGTGAATCTTTATAAACCAAAATTTTTCATATAAATAACTTTATATTCACATTTTTACTTAATATGAACAATTACATTCCCCATCAGTTTTTCTCTTCAATCAGAGTAGTGATAAAGTGAGGATCACATTTACATAAAATGTGGGTCCTCATCAGTTTTTCTCTTTTATCAGAGTAGTGATAAAGTGAGTTATTTGTTCATTTGTGAATATCTGAAATATTTTATTATATTCACATCTTACTTGATATTTCATTTCAAATTATAAACAACTTAATATAATTTATATGAACAATGTGAATATTGTTTTTTCAAAATATTTTACAATACAATTTGCATTTAAAAAATTCCAAAATAAATACAAGTATAATATTAAATTTGCATGTACACATCAAACATTATCCATAATATTTGACATTTTATCTAATATGCAAAAATAATTTCTAAACATGTATTAAAATTACGTCGAACTTGGAATTATTTTAATGTGTACAAATTATTTAACCAAATGCTATATGTATACAATTATACATATAACTTAATAACACATTAATCATTATTTATTTATTTATTATTTTTATTTAAAAATAATAATAATAAACGAAAAAACAACGACCATGTATACCAATTTGATAATTGGTGTGGGTCCCACAACATTAATAATAATATAATAAAAATTTGCATAGACTTTAATGAGAAGGCAGATTCACGTGAAATGTTTCATTGGTATTAATTTTCTGAAAAATGAAGGCAACTCATTGTATATCTCTTCGTCTTCAACCTCTCCAATTTTCAGAAAACCAGTAGCACCTTCTTCAAAATATTTTCCTCCCGAAAAATATCTCCAATATTTAAGATTTCAAGGAAGAATTTCAAGGTGCAACCGAGAACACAATTCTCAGATAAGTTTCTTAATATCATTTTATCTGATTTTTAACTTCAAGTTTTTACGTAAAACTTTCCAAAATGAAAAATTTTCAAGGTCGAGGTATCGTTGCTCTGATACCAAATGTCAGAATTTTTCTCAAAATCATGTTTTTTACGTATACATGAACATGAAAAAATATATGCGGCTCATACCATCACCGATTGTTTTGGGAGCTCGAGATTCAAACCAAATTGTATACACATCTCAATTTTCAAAATTTGAGGCTGCCGTGCACAAATTTTTTCAACAATTGTTGGCAATGACCGTCATCAGTTTTCAACACGTTTATTTTACGGGTCACAATTTCCTTACAGGGAAAACTAAAAAATATGAAAGAAACGATAAAAATTAATATATTATCAAAATTGGGGATGAGCAACACCTCGATTAAACAATAATATCTGGCATAACCGATTTGATTAAAAAAATCGATTTGGTAACAATTTTAAAATTTGATTTTTATATTTCAAAAATATGGTCAAATCGGTTTATTTGGTTTGATTTTGATTATTAAAATTCTGTAAATTGGTATGTTTTTTGTTTTAGTCATGTAGCTTGTCAAAGTTTGATTTTCATACAGTAATTAAGATTTTTTTGTCTTTTTTTGTTTGAAACCACTAAATACAATCACGTAATATATGAGGCTTTTCTCCAGCTACTTTCTTTATAGGTCCTGCTCTAGGGTTGTGGCCTTTTGCTGTGCGGTTTCTAATTTCTTTGTTCTTTGGATGATATCCCAATCCCAGCAAAGTCAAGAGGCTTTGAGGAGCAGATGCAGCCTCTGCACCGAAGATGCCCATAGAATACATTGCAGAACGGAATAATCGGAATAGTAGGTCCTTGAACAGATCCTACATTAGCCCCTAGACGTTGGTCTCTAACTAGAAAAGTAAATGCTCGAGCATGAGAAGCTTCTTTCTGGTCTATTAGGTCCGTAAAACTCTTAGGATAAACAATATTATTGAATCAGATAAAAAACAGGCAATGAAACCAAAGACGGCCAAAGCCCCTAAACTATAAAACAATTAATCATCCCCAGACCAAACAAGGGCACGTCGAACCCACACAAAGGCTTTTGTTAAGATATGCTAGATTCCGCCAAATATACAAGTGGAACCTAACCATACATGTCCTCCGATTATATATTATAAATCTCCGACACTAACAATCCACCCTTCCCCTCCAAATGGCAATTTTAATAAATAACCAAATATGATACTTGGGCTAAGGGTCAAGTTAGAGGCTGGGCTAGTGGGTAGGTAATCCGATCATTCAAATAATGTCAGCTGAGACACTAAGAGATCCCACTACACGTGAACTAAACGACACTAGGGCTGATCCTGATCAACATTTATAATGACCGAGATACCTATGTATTATGAGGCATCAACCTATGTGTTGCCACTGTTTTCATTCTTTGGTAGTCACATATTTTATTTTTCTTCATGTTAAGATATTCCAGACTACATGTCGTTTCCTTGGTTCTTTCCTTCGTTCGGTTGTCTAGGGTTGCTCATCCTTTATCGTCACAGCTCTGTTAATTGGTTTTTGCAGGGAATTTCAATTCAAATTACTCAATGAAAGTAAAGCAGCATCTGATCAGGATAGCAGATCAAAATCTATGAAACTTGAACTATTTTTATTTTGTAATAAGGATGCTAATCATAAAAAATTTCAAAAATCAATTGAAACAAAAGAAATCATTGAAAATCCCTCAATGCATATATAAATTAATCACAGATTTCGAACAAAAATCAAGAGAACATCAAGATGACGTTCTAGTAGACTATCAAATTTACTCAAGAATGCCATAGCTGTTGATTTTGAATCTATCTATTCTATAGAAGACCCTGCTATCACTGCAGTTTTCAAGACAATCGAGTCATCTGGGCTTCAAGTCTTTCTAAGGTCTTTCTGGAGATCTATGTCCCAGAACTGAAGAATTTCTATGGCGGAGGTTTTGTTGATGATGGAAAGATTTCCATAACGCTCGGAGAAC